>NC_070649.1:10216712-10276872 GCF_947347685.1 Pleuronectes platessa | reverse complement strand
AGACATATAGCTAAAATGGTCTTATTTCCTTTAGTAATCAGCGGACATGAGCCGGGAAGCCAGCTCTAAAATGCAAACATATTTAATTTCAGCCATTGTACTAATATAATAAGACAGGGTATATTTAAATTGTACGTTAACTTGTGGGATTTGGTCAGACTTCAACTCCAGGTAGAAAAGCAACTCACAAACATATCCCAGTCCACACACACACACACACACACACACACAAGTGGCTTTGTTTCAAAAGCATGCACTCACATGAAACTCTATCGCAAACTCTATAGGTGTTTAAGTTTTAATCCTCTTACAATCAACGTCTGGTCTTGTTTGGCGTTGCTTTAATAGTTTTTTTAAATCAGACCCACATCTGTCATATCAAAATATGTCTCCAGGCACGGCACCTTCCCCTATCATCTGCCCAAACGCCACCTATCCCGCGTGGGAACAAGCCGTGGCGATCCAATCCGAATGCCAGGGTCTTACACAACACCTGCACCGTCATCACTTTGTTATTTATCGAAGATGCCTGAGCTCTGAACTCCGCAAACAATCCCTGGCATCGGAAAAGGGACGCCCCCATTTAAAGATAAACAGGGTTAGGTCCGCTTCGTGCTCCGCTCACCCACCAGGCGAGTCATCGGTATGCTGAGCGTCTCTATATGAGAATCATCATCTCTTTAGAAAAAGAAGCTCACAGGAGTTTACATTAACATTAAACGATGGAAATTTATTCTTTGAAAAGGGAGTGGGGTGGGGGGGGGGGGGGCTGTGTTAAAAAGCCACATGAAGGAATTCAATGAGGTTCCGCGGGGAAGGGACCAAAAGTGGGTCACGGGATTATGGGGAAAAGTATTTCACAAACAATTGTCTTCTTAATGCCTCGGATCTCGACTGGCCCCGCGGGATTACGTGATGAAAAGAAAACCCCACGTCATGGAACACGGGCGGTGAAGGAAAATGTGGTCGGGGTAGATGGGGGGGGGGGCCATGTTGAATTGAGTCAGTGTCCACTTCTGGAGGAAAATCTTTAAAGCAGCAAAACACCATTGTATTTTTTTTTTTTATGTTTAGAAACACGTACTCCAGGTGTTTGAGCCGCTCTCAATGCTGTTTGTATGGAGCTTTACCTTTCCATCCCCCCCCCCCAACCCCCCCCAACCCCTCGACGCTAATGCATTGCCAAAGCCAAAGGTCATTAGCTCGGATGTCGCACCTTGACAGCCCCGCTCTCCCGTTTCAGCAATGAGATACCTGGGCCCCGTTCCCTGTGGTCATCCTCAAATGTATATACGCTCCCCCCCCCCCCCTGCAACAGTCACACTTTAAATTTAAGCTCGTCAAAGAGCCAAGACAGGAGCTCGAGATCGACCCCACCATCATGACTCAAATTTTCAAGAACTCCTCGGGGTTTGGACCTCGGCAGAAGGGAAAACGCTTGTTTAAATATTGACAGGTGGCGACAGGCTCCGAGCCCAGTTGTTGAATTTGCCACAGAAACGCCATGTCAGAGTCATTCATCACCGCGTTCCTGTAAACCGCGGTGATTATTCAAAGCGCCCCATGTCGCAAGATTTATAACGCTGTTAGTCAGACGAGTCAACATCCTAACTGAGTGAAGATAAACTGTTGAGTCGAGCTTCGTTTAGTGGAATCCGGTGCGTTTAGCTGGGTTGTAAACATGTACACAGTTTGGATCGTGTGTAAACCAACATTTGCCGTTGCGATGGGAAATGAGGGCATGTGGCCAAATCAACAAGGGCCGGATATCCTCAATCATCACCGCAAGCGATTTTGATTCAAACTTTTTTTGGGGGCCATGCAGCGGTATAGTGACGCGATATAGGACGCGTCACTTCATCCCCCCCCCCCGTTCGCTGACCTGCTTCACTTGAAGTTTATTGCCGGCGATTCCCCGGATTAGTGTCCCCGTGAGATGTTTAGTGGCGTGACGGCCCTGAGCGCGCCCCCGTCCACCTCTCAAGTTGTTTTACAAGGTCGACAGAGCCGTTTCGATACCGCCGGATGACAGGGACAAGCAGTTCAAGGACCTTCGGTGGCGCGAGAGGATGAATGAAAAAAAAAAAATCCTCGTTCCATATTCAGAAAGCCAGCAGGGATCAGCGCTGGTCAATAATATTAAGGCGCTGGGGGAAGAGCGAGCTGTAGAGAGTGTGGCCTTTTTTTATTATACTGAAAAATAAAGAGCCTGTATGTGTTTTAGGGTTCTCCTGCTCCTGTTATGACTGTGTT
This sequence comes from Pleuronectes platessa, assembly GCF_947347685.1. Taxonomy (NCBI): domain Eukaryota; kingdom Metazoa; phylum Chordata; class Actinopteri; order Pleuronectiformes; family Pleuronectidae; genus Pleuronectes; species Pleuronectes platessa. The sequence goes on along the minus strand of NC_070649.1, from coordinate 10,274,619 downwards.
TGTCATCTCCCAGTCCTTGGACGCCCTTTGCACCTCAATACGTTACACTGAAAGTGAGCTATAAATATAAAACTCTGAGACATATGGAATGCCCTGTTCTCACTACCAACCGCGCCGCAGGGGGAAAGGCCTTATTTTGAAAGGAAATGGATGTTCTTTACATGAATTGAGGGGCAAATTAAAGGAACGCAATCCCAATTCAATCATGGATTCAAGGCTGAGCTAGTCTAATTGCCCTCCGGAGCTTTGATTTAACAGTAAATACATTAGACTAACCATTCTACAGTGCCTGGCTTTTAAATAGTAAGCTGCATTTTTTTTTTAACGGCCAAATATAAGCAAAGTAGAGGACATTTAATTCCCCTCTTACATTAAGGATTGTCATTCTATAACCACATGCAGCCAGCCCGCCTTCCTCACCTCCTTAAATCCTGCGCGCCACTGTTTATCCTCTGGACAAAAACAGTTACCTCACGCTAACTCCCCCCCCCTCCGTATATATTTAGATTACTGTGACGGACTACCTGAGCTATCTGGGCCGTGGTTTAGGCCCCCACGTTTACTACTCGGCGTCCAGTAGTCATCATAAGAAGCGGCTACAGAAGAGTTATTTACCCGATGGGGCACAAACAGGACACCCCCCCAACTTGCAGCCTCTCTCTCTCTCTCTCTCGTACACATCAGGCTTTGGGATTACGCACTATACCAGACCATGCTTGTTCTTTTCTCTCACGTTACATCGTTTGCCGCATGACTGCGGGATAATATCCGCAGCAAGAGAAATTATTCAGAACAGGGTGAACAGGTGAACCCATTTCCCGAGGCTAAGTTTGTATCTTGTTTAGACACAATCAGCGTCAGTTGCCTCCCATCCCGGACACAATTTGTTCCCTTGCCCTTGTTTGTGTGTTTTTATTCACCCCCCCCCCTCCCTCGCATAAATGTTTAAAGCAGTGGAAAGGCAATTACTGTGTGCCGCTCGCCCCGCACTAAATCCCAAGTAGTAGGGCTAACCAATGCCAAATAAACGTTATTTGCAATCTAGGTCATTTTGCTGCACTGTCAAGAGAGTAACAGTCTTCCTTACTTAATGAGAATTCTTTCATGTATTATTTCTATTTTGTCCATATTTATCTTTATGTGTTTTTTAGTGTCACTGCTGGGCAGCTGTGTTATTGTAATGTTAATACTGTATTTCCAATAACAAGCATATTGCGGACATATTGGAGAAATCCAGCACGGCAGTTACAGGTGCATAAAAAAAATATATACACAATAAATTGTTTGAAAAAAAAGCAAAATACATACACATACACGGACAAATCTTTAGTGTTGTAAGTGTTGGATTTGCTTATTAAATTGAAACGTAATCCTTGTGTCTCCGTGTGTGAGCAAACAGGTGTTCAACCTCTTACACCTGTTTGGACTGTCCAGTAGTTCCCTAAGGGCCACAATTCCCCCCCCCCCCCTCACAAGACTTGCTTCGGTTGAAAAGTGACAGGCACAAAGCAATCAGCTATTTCGTAATGTGGCCCCTGGGGCGTTCTAAGCATCTGTCACTGTCTGGTGATAAAATGCCATAACTACCAGAAAGGCTGGAGGGAGGTCACATGGGGTGGAATATAGAGTCCTTGTTGATGAATGGGTCAACCGCGGGACTTTCACCCAAGAGACTGGGATTGGACTCGTTTGGACTTAGTGGATTTATTGTTATTGGTTCAGGCAACCAAACTACTTATTTACATAAGGGAAAGATCCTGACTAAGGATAACAAGCAGTTTTCAACCTATTCCTTGATTTCTCAGGGACTAATTCATGGATGATTCATGTGCCGCATGAGAAACCAGACATGTTTAGAGGATTACTGTTTTTGTGTTTGTGACATTCGGTGCTGCTCGATTGAATTCAGTGGGGACCGACTGGGCCCGAGCCACCTGAGCGCAAATCTCGTTGCACAGGTGCTCGAAACAGGTCCACCGAGCCTAAATCCAGGAGATAATCCTCACATTGGCTATTCTACCCTGAGTGCAAATATAGCATCTACTTTGGAGACAGAAAACACCAAATGACACATTTCATGGTCCGTGCACACTGTGTACTGGTCCAGGACCAGTTAGCTTGGTGCTGTTTTGTTCTGGTGGGGTTGGTTTGAGGGAATTAGGACCGATGACCTTTTTCCGATCTTGACTTTGACTCGGGGGCGAATCTAATTTGCATGTTGTGTCTCCGAGCTCGAGAAATGTGTGAACTGTGTTGAGGAGCTGACGCCGCGGCCTCGTGACTTGTTCACGGAGCTTGGCCGACGAGCAGAAGTAGTTAATTACTAATTAATAAAGTAGGAAATAACTTTGAACTGGTATCAAGTATCGTCTGTTCTCTTTAGTACCTTTCCTAACACATATAACATAATTTGCATGATGATGATTGACGTTGAGCACACGCGACACATGCAGGTGCCCGGTGACGAGCTTACAATGAGAAAAAACTAACTATTTGAATAACAAATAGGTTTCGGATGTTGCTGACGCCCATGGAGGAGACGAGTGACAGGTGACAAGTGATGGTGATACTGGGAGAGGGAGACGAGGCTGGGAGAGGGGAAGCAAAGGGAGGCCACCGACTGCGAGAGAGAGAGGAGAAATATGTTATGGTAGAAGAAGAGGGAGTGAGATCGGGAAATTCATGTGCTCGGAGGCTGGCGGGGCTGCACAGGAAGCGAGGCCGGGCGACAGAGAGATGCATGGGTGCACGCAGGGGGCTTGCTGAGAAAGAAGAGGGGGAAGGATGAAAACACAATATGAGGCAGTGTGGAAGGGGAAGAAATAGACTCGGGAGAGAGAGGACGATGATGAAGAGACAATAATAGACAAAGAAAAAGAGACAGTGCCGACGCTCGCTGGCTGTGTTTATAGGTCCCAGATGTCCGGAGGTAATTGTGCAGAGGGATCGCTCTGCAGACATCTGGCTGCTGCAGAGCTCACTATTCTTTCCCACATGCACACATCTATCTCCGCGCAATCCCATTGGGTGGATCGCTTCGAGCGGAGTAACCTGCGTTAATTTAAATCCCCCAAACAAACCGGCTTATTTGGTTAAACCTTGATACCAACTCTGAATAGATAAGAAGCAATGATATCGAAAACTACTGCACAGTTAGTTTTATTATATATATTTGTGGGCAATCTCTGATTTCCTTTATGTACAGTTACTGATTCCCAACCTCTGTCAGCTCCTTAAATGAAGTTCCACTCTTTACCTTCAGGCGCAGCTTTGCCGTTGCCGCATTTTTCTTCTTCTCGACTCTTCTCGAATCTTCTTGAAATCTTTTTTTTTTAATGCACTGATGCCTGCAGTCCACCTCAAGGAGCCTCTATTCCAAACACTCTCTGTCTTTCAAGTCCTTGCAGTCGGCATTGCGCCTTTGGGAGGTGATGTTGAAACTCGGTTGCCAGAACACCTTTGAAACTCTCTGATGTGTTTGTATAATGTATTATTCAATTTGGGTTATTACGGCAATACAACAAAACCTGATTCACTCAGCTGTAAAAAAAAAAAATGTATCTGCAGCTGTCCCCGAAGCGTGACCGCTGAGTTTTTGCTGACTGTGATGGTTTCTTGCCGTGTCTTCAAAAGCTTCATATCACCAATTCTTTTGAAATAAACACACACAGCTTACTGCTCCTAAAGATGTCTAAATATAGAAAAAAAACCTGCTTTAACACACCAGAAGTATTTGAACTATGTACAACGCAAATATCACTGTCGATAACAAAATGAAAAGACGAGCATACGATCCGATCCCCGGCTTTTTTCCTGTGAAAATAACAAGAGCTCTTGGTGTCATGTTTTATTTTGAAAATGTTTTAATTCAACAGGAGAGTTCAGGTTGTTGATCCGTTTTGCCGCTGTGGTTTCCAGTGAGGCATCATCTGAGGGAAGCCGGAAAACCACATCTTTCATCACAGTAGTTTCAAACTGTATCATCCAAACCGCCTCCATCTGTTGTCATGACGACCCGTGACCTCCTCATATTTAAAAAAAGAAGTCCTTGGCATCGAATACGACTGTTCTTACTCACGTTACTGGATCTTGATAAGACTATTCTTGCACACATGTAGGGGGAGCAAATATCTACTAGGAGTATTACTAATTTCAGTGCTGAGAATACACACCTAATGGAAATGCCTCAAAGGCTGCATTTTTAAAACTAATGCCTCGGAGGCAGTGGGTACAGAGCTCTACTAGCTACAGGCTACTGAACATATAAGCAGTGTGTGAGGCTGCAGGATGCGAGTGTTAAGCTTCCCCAGGAAAAGCCAGGCCAGAGGAGGTGGGCTGCCAGACAATACCAGATGCCTGACAGGAAGTGAAGCCATACAAGGGGGCAAGCCTGTCAGATATGAATTTCGCCTCCCAGGCAATCAGGGGGGACACCATATTGCCTTAAGGTTGCCATATGCCTGAGAGAAAGCAAAAGGATACTGCAGGGAGGGGAGGGGGAGGTGGGGACAGGTTATCATGTTATCTCAAATTTCCTGGTTTCTTTTCTTTGGCGCCTAGTGCCGTAATCTCCCGGAGCTGTTCTTTAATGTGACCTGTAGCCGCTTTGCCACGCATGCGCTCGGGCTTTCCTGTCGGACGGTGGGCTGGGACATTTTTAAAGGTACACAAGCAGGCTTCTGGGTAAACACCAAGCAGGCTGCCAAACTCTTATCTGGGAATGTTTTTAAAAAATGGCTTTATTAATCGAGTTTCTCTCCCCGAATCCAACTCTGCGATGAGTTTGTGTTACCATAACCCTCACACATGGTTATCCCTCATTGTGCACCATGAAAAATTATTGTCAAGATATCGAGTATCATCAATCTGCAGTGTGTCGACAGGGCCACCAAGTCGCGTCCTTAACCATAGAACACTAACGTAAAATCAGTCACATTTTACCTGATATGATATACCCGATAAAAAATACTTCTCACCAAAATATATTTAGGAACAACAACACATGGCAATTTGAAGTACTCTTCTTTTATTTTCCCTGATACAACATCTCATAAAACCCCAAAAAGGTTGTTAAGGAATAATTTCCTAAAAAAATGTATAATAGAGCTGGGAACTTGTTCTTTGGTCCAGCCGTTGTTGGGACATGTCCGGTGAAGGCACAGTCTCCCTGCATCATTTACAACTTATATCATATTCAACAAATATTTTACCCTCTAACACTAACGTCGGGTAAAAATTACCCGAACACGTGCCTGTTGAAAAAAACAGGGATGGGAGCAGGGAAACTAGCCGACCTTCTATGACGTGAGTGAGCAGACTGAAGATACCCAAGGACCCACTCAGATAGCAGCAGCACAATGAAAAACCCATGACCACACTCGCTCGGGTAAAGAACACTTGACGTTAGTATTCTAGGCTTAAAGAGTTCACACATAGCGACTGGTGAACTTTTCTCTGCGACTTCGAATACAAAACGACGACTGGAAAATCCGTTAGAACTGGTGTGGCGTGAGCTAGGCTTTAAAAGATAAGTGGTAATAGATGGATAGATGGATTACAGACCCTGTAAAGACAGGTTATTTCTAAGGGAATTCTAAAACACTACCATTACAATGATGATTTGTCAATGTTCGACTGCAACATGTTCAAGTTTGAGCCATTTGGTCAATATCTGTGCATGTTCAACGGTTATGACAAATTAGTTCAAGTACGGATAACACATAGTGATATAGAGCAACATGGAACTTTTCTGCCAATAAAAGTATGCAGTATTATCTTTTTAGAAGTTATCACTGAATAAAAAACAATGCATTACTATGATACTGAAGACAAGCACAAAAAGATTCATAGGCAGATTCGAATAGTGTCTCCGCACTTTGATATCGAGGCATATTTATAGACATCTATTCAGAGATAATTCAAGAAAAATAAGAAAGTCACATTGAATCTTAAAATGCATGCATCGTGCCCATTTGGGTTCAGATTAGAAAGAGGGAGCATCTCCCTGGTGTAACCTGCGTCGCTCGGTGATGGTGGTTAGGCAAAGGTTGTGGCTGCGGCTAACAAAGAGGTGTTGTGATATGGAAACCCACATGAAAATCATCTGCTAACCCTGACCTGGACACCTTTGCCCTGCATTTCTTTGCACATAGTCTACAGTTTTGACATATCATCACATTTCTATCACCAGAAACTTCTCCCCGAAAAGTTCCCCCCATTTTTTTGATCCTCCAAATCACATCTTTTATTTGGCTGTCGCTTATATCTCTCTTAGAGCTGGCTTCCAGACCTTTCAGGATTTGGAGGCATCTGAGGGCCAATCAGTGCTTATAGTTGGCCTCCTCCCCCTACTCCCCAACCAATCTTCAGCTCTGTAAACTGCCTGTCACACACTATTTAGATACCAACTCCTATAACGTTTAAATATTCCAGAAACGTCTCTCCGAGCGGATGTATTTGTAAAATATTTAACATACAGATGAAGCTGCGGTGAAAAGGAAAAAAAAACTGCAGCCTGTGGTGATAATGATGCTCCTAATAGATCTTTTTTCTCGTGCCAGAGATGTTTGCGTCGGTGCACTTTGTGGCTGCAATTTTTTTTTTTACCGAAAACCTTTCTGTGTTATTCCTTTCACTGTAGTCATGCACACACAAGAGGACACGTGTGTGTTTGTGTGTGTATGTGTGTGTGTGTGTGTGTGTGTTTGTGTGTGTGTGCGCTGAAAAACAATTTGAGTTCCTGCAGGGGGGAGGCTGTTGTGATGCTGGTTGAAGCAGGGCGGCTTGTCCCTGAGGAAAGTGATGGCCTGCCTCGGAAAGTCTCACAAAAGAACTTTACACAAACACTCACACGGATGTAAGAAAAGCAGGGGGGGGGGGGGGGGGGGGGGTGGGGGGGGGGGGGGGGGGGGGCTGTAAATATTAATAACTTTTCATCTTATCTTTACATATTAAGCTGTTGAGATGGTATCGGCATACACATTGTATACACAGTATTGGTATTGTATACACAGTATCTCTTCCCCGATAGAATCCTCGTCGAGGGCAAATTCAAGGAGACGGAAAAAAACGAATTGAGTGGAAATTAATTAGCGGTAATATTTAAACTAGCTGAAGCGAAGTAATCCTCTAAACATCAACCCCGATCCTCTCGCTATCTTCACAAGGATGAAAAACAAATTTCCCGCAAAAACCCGTCCAAGATTGTTCTCTTTAACGTCGAGTCGGCCATTCATAATTCAGATTTCTGGAAGTCGTCAGATACGCGGGGGCCGGCGCGCGCCCATCGCCACCGACGCACCTCCTCCACCTGAGACGCTGCGAGGGGAAGACACCGCGCTGAAATATTTAACGCTTTCCTCCGTCTGTTCCCCCGTGTCAGACTCATAGGAGGGGGACAAGGAGCTTTAGCCGGCCCTCCTCGAGAAGTCGTGACTAAACTGGGGGGAGAACAGTGCGGGGGGGCGCCGCCGCTCAGCCGAAGGGTACCCAGTGTGAATAAGTCTTAAAAAACGGTTTATACACAGTGGACCTGGGAGCAGTTGGAGTTGGAGTGGGGAAATAACAAAATTACGGTCTTTATTTGATCTGAGGCACAATTTAGTGGGCAAAACGGATGTGTCAACCCCCCCCCACACACACACACACACAAAAAGGAATTTTTTGACATTACAGTCGGCTGCTGCTCGCTTGCATGATCAAGTGACCACATCAAAGCGAATACGCAGGGCGACTGAAATCCCCTTTTGCTTCTTTTATGGTCCAGAGCTGTGGGGAAATGAACTCTTGCCGTCACTTCACTTGTGGCTCTCTGAAGTGATCTGTGACAAAACAGTCCACGGAGTAGAAAGAAAGGCAGTTTCAGCTCCTTTCTTTTTTTCTGACATCTCCTTTAACTTTCTCTCGATCAGCAGAGCGGGAAATAGATCCCCCCGCCGCGATGGTGCAACCGAGTGATCTAATAGCCAATTGAAAAACGATCCAATTTACGTCAAGCGCCGCCCTGATGCAAATGACCTTCTTTGTGGCACCCTCGCCGCTGTCAACGCACCACCCCCCCCCCTCCCCATCCCCCCGTTAGCCATACACCCGCAATGAGCTTCGCACTTCGCCACGTCACATCGATATGGCTCGCCGCGGGAATGGCGTCGGGGTCGGAGGTGGCATGTGTGCCGCGCATGCGCACACGCTCGCATACGCAAACACACACAAGCGCACAATTCGGCACCCTCAGACCGAGGGTTGTGACAAGGTGTCGAGACAGCGCTGTTTGGCCAGTGGCTCTCGTGGTCCCTTCGGGGATGGCTGGGAAAAAAAGACAAAAATACTGTCACCAACTATGTGTGAGTGTGTGTGTGTGCGTGTGTGTGCGTGCGTGTGCGCGAGTGTGTCCTTAACTTTTGTCACTTTTGCGCAACAGTGAGAGTCAGTGGCTTGAGGACCATTACTGTTATAACCCGTGACAGCCATGTAACAACACAAGGTCATTATATCCAAAATGCAGACTTAATGATAGCTGGATGTACAGTAGAAGGAGAAGGCATTGCAGGCCAGTAATGAGCTCCTTTAGTGGGTTATTTCACTACTGGGGTGCCCCCCCCTTTGCTTCTCCAAAGCCAGAGTGCTGGAGTCATTAGCGGTGCGGCGCCGCTGATAATTCTGTGGGTTCAGTGCGATCATTTCGATTTAGATGAAAGCAACCAGCTGACGGAGGTATATTTTTTTGTATTACCCGCGGCCTTGTTTGTGCTCAAGAAAAGAGAAAACAAAGCAAAAGAAGAACGAACCTCCGAGGTAGCTGTGCCAGTATCCCGAGGAAAACAAGTCTTTATTTCCTTTTTTTTTTCTCCCAGAAATGTGACTTCCCCCGAATAAACGTGTGCTTTTCGGCACATTACACCGCGTCATCGTGAGTATCTGGGTACTCCCCACACCTTGCTGCCGGTGAAGGGAAACGTCAAATCTTGAGATGCAAGAGCTGTCTGTGTGTGTGCTTGTGTGTGTGTGTGAGAGTGTGTGTGTGTGGAATGGAATGGAACACATCAGTTTGTGACAAGCTAACAAGCTAGCCGCGTGATTGGCAGGACACGTCCCCCCCCCCCCCCCCCGCTCGCGACGCAGCACAATCCTTTCATCGTCTCCATCTGATATGTTCGAGAGCTTCTCATTAAAAGGGAGGAGGGGGGGTGTTTATATTCAGAGGGAAATATAAATGAACCATCCGGGATCATAAGAAAGCCTTCATTGCATTATGCTGCAGATCGAATTCACTATTTGGACTGAATGAAAGGACTAGTATTTATATGGATATATATATATATATGTAAATATTTTTGGTTAATAAACTCTTGTGTGGGAGCCACGGTTGCCCACGTCTTCACCCCCCCGAGGCTGTTGAAGTCTCAACCATGCACTGTACAGCAGATTGTGTGAGTGTGTCACATGTTAGCAGGGCCGCCCGCCTGACTCTGCACAATTCACACTTTCTCTCGCCTGCTGACGACGAGCACGTCTTGAAAGTCTCTGTCGGGGAAGTGACACATCATCGTGGCAGGCCGGCTGATCACACACACTTCCGGCGTCACTCAGAGGAAAACGCACAAACGCATATCTGCCGAGTGATCTCTGCGTTTTTTTGAGACGGCGGATGTGACTTGTTCCGAAAGGGAGATCAGGTCAAATTGATCCGAGCTGAAACATCACATAGCCTTGAGCTGTTTTGGTGGTTTCCTCATGTAAAGCTTCTTGCCCTGGAGCAGTTGTGGATTCACGTATTTACCACAGAGGACAACAAAGAAAAGTGTTTTAAATGAAAACAGCAAAATAAATTCCTCTAATATAACTTTAAGTTAATATGTTGTGAACAATCAAACTCCAGGACCATATATTTATCTAGGCCCCTTTAAATGAGTGCGTTCTTCCATTTTCTACACTTAAGTCCAGATGGACACACCTTCAGTCTTTTTGTGACACTGAACTCGGACCAGAAAACCAGTTAAGGCAGCTGGCATGTGGCCTTTAGCCACTCCGGCAGATGGGGAAGCACCGAGCACTGCCAGGCTAGAGCTGCTGATCAATACTTACGACTACTTCAATGTTTCTCCAGCAGCCAAAGGTGTCCTTGTGTGCAGCCGTTGCATCTTCAAGGTTTCAGAGGATGTTTTCTGTGGTAATGCATTTTTACAACAATCCATCAGGATGTTTTCGGACATACATATAGTCCACTCTTGTCGAAAGAGGCCTTGTGTCCTTGACAGGCGACTCTAATTCACTGCAATCGGGATAAATACGTTGTCACTGGTCAGACTGATCATGCATTGGTCAGAATTTTTGGGAGGAGTAGAACCCAGACGCAGAGTTTAAAACAAAAGCTAATTTTGAATTAAACAAGTTCTTTAACATACACAAAACAAAACAAAAAACACTAACGGGAAAAACAAAAACCTCTTTCACATACCTGCTGAAAGAGGTTTAAGAAGCAACGATCATTTAAGTTGTGCTAATCGCTAACAGGGATCATTGTAAAATTAAAACATATCGAAGTTCTTCACATCTGGGTTGCTTCAAGGTTGATGATAGTATAAATGTTCCCGATGCAAGTTTAAAAAATCTAAATATTAATGAAGTATCACTTTTTCCCCAAAATATTCAAATATTTATTTTACTCAAAATACATTGTCACTGAATATTCTTAACCTAAATCTCAAAATATGACATTTTCCCTCCGTATCTTTTCAACATTATTCTATTTCAGAATATTTCTACCTATGAGCACAGCAGCATAAAAGCACAAGTTTTTGTCTTTTTCCCGAAACAGTCATCCGTAGAGGAGATGACGGTCACACTCAAGCGAAAACACTGAGAACACTTCGGCTATTTTCTGCCTGAGCACACCCCCGAGGCTGCTCGATCAAACGGCGGGAGTGAAGGGAAACCGGTCGAGCCGGGAAGAGCGCGGATCATGTCAAGAGCCCCCCCCCCCCCCCCCCTTCCAGGAGTCAGTCAGGAAACCGGCTCGTTGCCACTCTGTCAGTCGACGGGGCGAGGGGAGAGTGAAGGGACATGACATGACATCCTCAGAAAGTTCTTCACAGGCCTTTCTGGTAATCTGGAGACTTATCTCCTCTGGTGGCTTGCTTATCGGACTGTGTGCCTCTTCTTGCAGGAGTGGCTCTTCGGCATCCGCACGAGGTCTCCATTAAAATGGTAATCACTTGCTTACCATTTTTGCGGTGTATTATCCTTCATCGGGGGAATAGCAGCTTTCATCAATACACATGGCCTCATTTTTCTTTTACTTTTAAGAATTTAGCTCCGCTGAATCCAAATCCTTATAAACTGTGACTACGGGACCGAGCCTCTCTGAGGCCCAAAGCATGGAGTTAAGAAAAGAAAAAAATCAATCATTGCCTCCGCAGGCTTAAAGGACTTTTTCGGTGCAGATATGGAGGCTTGTTTTCGTCCCTTCAGGAGAAGCTGTTTGCCGCCACTCAATTCTATACTTGAAACAACTCGAGAAAAATTGCCGCGGCTCCAGCAAAGGTAATCCATCACAGTGAACACGGAGCCTTCATTTGGTGTTTGTCAGCGTTGGCTTAATTGTTGTTTCATTTGTGCCACAGCCGAGCGTCTCCGGTATCAGCGCCGCATTAGGCTACGCTTTGCTCACCGTCAATCACCGACGGGAGAATGTACGTGTAAGTGTGCGCAAGGGAATAATCCCAAGAAAGACATGTCAGAATAGAGACGTCCAATTTCTCCTATTGCTCGTCTCTTTTGAAGCTGGGGCACTTCACTCTATATCGAGGATTGTTACCAAAAAAATTACCATTATAAAAATGCTGACGAAACCCGGTGTGTGCTCAACAGTAAATTTGAGGACAACCTGTGTGAAGTATGCTCACACTGTGACAATCTGCACCAGTGTTAACCTGCAACATGAACGCTTACGCTGCCACGGAAATCAATCTGGAGCAATATGGCAGTTATGAGGCGGACATTTTGGAAGGTGCCACTGAGCTGGCATTTCCAGCAGCAGCTGGGACTCACGGGTATCGAAAGACATATTTCCCAAATGTTTTTTTTACAAATCAAATCTGAAATGCGCTGTAAAATATGCACATTTGATATCAAAAAGTGTTCTCCAGCTACCAGTGTGGAAGGGGTTGGCAGAGGTCACCCCCATTGTGTGCATACTTCTGCCGCACACAACTCATCGACGGCCGTGTTTACAAAATGTTCCAGGAAGTCTGTGGCTTTTTCGTTTTTTCTTCCAACTCCGCGGAAGATAACCACAAACAATTTCTCTGTTTTGCTAAAAGCAAAAATTTCTGGAAAAGAAATATGTTTGTTGACAAGAGCCAAGAACTGATTTCAATTCATGAAAGACCAAAAAAAGAGAGAAAAACAAACCAAAAAGTGTATAAAATATACACGTGGCATGTGTAGTAAAACAGTAAAAGTTCATATTATTTATGTTAAAACGTGTATGTTGTAGATGGATGGATGTCTGGATAGAATAAATAAACACTACGTGGATTAAATTCCAGTGTTGAGTGGTCACATTTGCAGACATTATTAAAAAACATAACGAAAAAGGCCAAAATAAAGAGTGACACCTGCGACTGAGCTGTTGCATGAGCCTGTGTGAAACCACTAACGCCGCTTCCGTTCAAACAGGTGACAGCTAAAAAAAAGAGAACAAGCGAGCGGTGAAATAACGCGCCGGCGGAGCATTCCACTTTCTGCTCGGGACTTTGCAATCACATTAAATCTTTCATCTCCCATTTTGGCAGGGAACAGTGAAGCTGTTAATTGTAAATTACATTGCATCTGGCGTCTCCTCTCTCCTCATTTCCGATCCCTAACTGAGTGCACAGTGAGGTGAAAGCCGCTAACGCCAATATTTAATTCATTTGTCCGTAATTGACAGCTGACATTTTCACGCGCCGGCAAGTTTTATGGCCCGTGAAAGACAAACCCGGAGCGTCACCTTAAAAGACGCCGTATATAGAGATCCTAGTTTTGCACATAAATATGAAAACTTAAAGTAATTCTATGCATAACCTTGCCAGGCTCATTATCTTGACACAAAAGGAAGAAGGGGCTTGTCTCTATGTTCCATATTTTAACCGTGATTTAGCGCATTGCTGCCCTGGAGTCACAGTGGCTGCTCCCTGTCTGTATCCTGTGTGATACAGCAAACTTTCAGATGAGGTAATCCTCCATGTGATTCAAATGATTGAGATAAAAAAAGCAAGTGGAAACTAAGCTTATGTTTGCATGTTCTAAACTGCACTTGAAAACAGCCATTAGAGTGAAATCTCCCCATCTTCAGAGCCATTAAAGAGAAAAAAACAACTTTTCCCATACACTTGGTCACTGGGATGCTCTGCCCCCTTTTTTTTATGAGATCATCCATCACTTTTGTCCACAATCAAACTGCCTCAGGCAGCGTTTTTACTCTCGAGCGGAGGATTCAAGTTCATTAGGTTCCTGATGAGGTAAAACATGGCAGTTTCCAAACCTCTAATTGTTTCAAAACTCAAGATTTAGCACTCTTTTCCTTCTGTCACTGAGCTCGATGTGTACGGTAACAGCTTCTCATCCGTCACTTCAAAATTCTCACGCAATTAAAGATGAAACGTATCGAGGCAACCGCGTCTCAGCCTGTTCTCTTTGTCAAGATTTTCATTCCCCTGCTTTTTGAATGCTAGCACACTGAAAGAGATGTTGGCGTTCATATCCGGGATATTATGGCATTTTACCACAGTTGATATGGTTCCTTGGGGTCTTAATGAAATGTCTGGAACATATTTTGGTCAAAATACCAAAAGGATAATTTAAAACAGCTCCTTTTTACCCTGTCTAAAACAGCCCTCCTCAGATTGACCTGTTTTGAGTGGCCCGCCACCCTCACCCCCGTTGAGCCTGGCTGCGAGAGCCCCAGCTCCCCAGCGCAGCCCCGCAGTGGGAGCAGTGGGAGCAGTGGGAGCTTGAGCTGGCGCAACAGCAGCATCCTTCCACACTTTTGAGTCAACGTTTAGAGGTGTCCCGGGGTACCTTGTTTATGCGGCCACTTAAATGTCTGACGGGTAGCAGCAGCGAGCTAACCGGGCCGGTGGAGCCCGGCTAGCGTTAGCTCGCTCGTCCAAGGCCATGTAGTGAGACTCCCTACATGGGCATGGTGTGACTATAATGTTTATTTCGGTCGTAATCCCCTTCGACACACTTTAGCGTATCGTTTCTGACATAGAGGAACCACAACAAATCGAGGGGAGTTGTTTTTTTCCAGAGTTTTGGGGACGGTAGACATGCCAGATACACAAATTAACGTGTAGAAGCACTAGAAAAGTTGAATTTCATAATATGTCCCCTTTAAGTAGAACTGAACAAAGCAAATCTAGGAAAACCCACACATTGATTAACTGTTGCTTTAGAAGATGCAACTTACCTGTTCGTCCACTGTACATTGAGGTCACCTCCTCCTTTTATCAAAAATGTAATACACTAAGTAAAGGGAATATCTATTACGTCCTTTCAATCGCCTGCACACATGCTAAATAAGTCTTTCTCAAAATAAAACCACATCAAGCACTTGACTGATATTCAAAACCCGTTGTTTTCCCAAATCTTTTCTTTGGAGAATGTGTAAAGACCGCCTTCGGGGCAACTCTCTTTGATTTTTCTCCAAAATGGCAGCTGCTATTGTCGTTCGCCTCACACCTGTGGACATTTAACCCGGTTGATACAGCTGACACCTTTTTATCCCAAAAAAGAAACCCCTTGTTTTCGAAACCACGACACGTCGCCTCAACCGCGGTGCTGCGGTAATCGCTTCCAGGTACGGAATGAGCAGAACTTTGTCATGTGATACTCCTAGGTGATTCTAGGTCACCGCGTTCGTTCAGCTTATGTCCACCAACGATGGCCGGGCTTTCCAAATGAAATCCGGTATGGCCCCTTAGTCACATTTTTCTGAGGAAAGCGGGCGAGAGCGTTCGAAAATACCCATAATGCTGAAGAGCTGGAGCAAGATTAAAATAAAAGTGAGACGGCAACAAAAAGGTCATCATTGTGTTTCTGTCCTCAGGTGTTGGCAACCCCTGCGACGCGTGTTTAAACAGCCAGATGTCAAGGTGTAGCGTGTTATGTATATATTAAAAGAAAACAAGCTGAAGAGAAAAAGTGTTTTTCAACTGAGAGATATGAAAAGTGCCCCCTGGGTTTTCAGGGACACTCTCTTAACAGTGATTGACAGCGGAGGGCTAAGAGGACATAGTTTAAATGCCTGAGTGATTTCGGAGAGTCTTAATGCTTGGAGGGGGAAAACAAGCTCCAACCAAACAAGAGGGAGTCCTGCAGAGAGCACACACACGGCGCACTCACCGCCGAATCATCTCCTCCGGGATTTGTGGACCTGTTCTGCCACGCCAGCCCAGTGTATAAAACAGATACCATCTCGGGGAGATTTACTGGTGCTTCGTGTAACTTCTGGAGGTGATGCGCGCCACGTAATTCCCAAATAATAAGCCGGAGGAGGCTCGTTTGTGGAGGTGCGGCGAGGGCGGCCTAAAAATAGCCCCGGAGCGTGACGGCACAAAAGACGCCGCGTGTGAGAATGCTTGTAAATTGAAGGGAGCGAGGGAGCGAGGGACCGGGGATAGTGGCATGTCGCGGCATCTTGCGGGGAAAGGGGGAGAGGGAGCGAATGAGATGCAGAGAGGTTGCGTGGGAGTGGAAAGAAGAAGACAAGTAAAAGAAGAGATGGGAAACGGTGACGGCGAGGGAGCACGATTGAGAGTCTGTGTGCGAAAGAGAGAGAGAGAGAGAGAGAGAGGTGAGGAGAAAAAAGAAGAGGCCAAACTCCGGGGGCTCCAGCCTCTTTTCACCGAAACTGACAGCAGGCTGGAGCTCGCGCCGAGAAGAAGTGTGTGTATCCTGTTACACAAATCCCCGTGTGTGTGTTTGTGTGTGTATGTGTGTGTGTGTGTGTGTGCGTGACTCCCGTTGAAGAGTGTGACCTAGCTCATGGTGTGTGGACACGGCTGGAGCTGGAGCTCACTTGCAACAGGGTGGGTGACAATGCGGTGTCAAGAGCCTGAGCAGTGTCCTCTTAACCCCTTGAACACATCATATCTGCCCCCCCCCCCCCCCGACACACACACACAAACACACAAAGAAAAGCAGATGAAAGGAGAAAAAGAGAAAAATGCTTAAAGGGATTTGGGCATGATTCACCGTGTCGGATGGACTCACATTTGCCCGTGTGCGTCGTCGGGGGGGCGAGGGGCCCCCCGCACGCAATGTGCGACGGGTTCACTTCCGTCCAACAGATCATCTGTGGAGGAGGCGGGGGGGGGGGTTTCTTGAATCTTAAATCGGATATTGATCTGCGGTCGGTGGAGTTTCGGCCGAGAATAGCCACGCACGCTGGAGCGCATGGCGGTGACGCCGATTGGCGGGGGGGGGGGAGTCAAGTGTGCGTATGCTTTGTGAACGTGGGCATGAAGGAGCGTGTGATGTTGTCGTCAGGAAAAAAATTATTCGCCCGGGCTGCGAGATGAGTGGTGGGTGGTATCGAAAAAGCACACGCTGGCTTCAATAAGCATTGAAACGGCACACACACACACACACACACACATAGATGCAAAGACACACAAGCCTGCATCCCTGCTCCCACTGCACTCAGCCATGTGCACCGGGGCCTAGTCCCTGCTATCGCTCCTAAACAAGCTGGGGCCGCGTGTGTGTGGTTTCATATACGCACATCATGTGGTGAGCTTATCTACCACAGTCTCAGTTCCAGCTGAGCAACATAAACACAAACCGATGACCCACCTTGTGCTCTCGTGTGTGTGTTATTGCGTGTGTGTGTGTGTACTTTCACAGATATCTTTGCGAGGAGAGAGGGAGGATTTTGGTTTGAATCTTTTCCAAAAGAGCAGTTGGACAGGTTTTTGTGTTTTGGTTTCGGATCGGGCATTTAGTCGTGATGGATAAGGTTAAGTATTGCCGGACTCACACATGTGCGTTGGACCT
The DNA here is from genome assembly GCF_947347685.1 of Pleuronectes platessa. Classification (NCBI taxonomy): domain Eukaryota; kingdom Metazoa; phylum Chordata; class Actinopteri; order Pleuronectiformes; family Pleuronectidae; genus Pleuronectes; species Pleuronectes platessa. The sequence goes on along the minus strand of NC_070649.1, from coordinate 10,257,579 downwards.
GTCGCCCACATAACGCCGCCCATTCACTCCCAATGTGGTCGGAAAAACGGAAGCACCAGCCAATCAAATTGTGTCACCGTTGAAAAAGCGGAGGCAGCCGGCTAAATCTAGCGTGCACTCATCTGGGTGTGGGTTTTTTAATCCATTGTGTACTTCTCTTAATGCGTTGTTTTGGTAACTGGCGCGGCGCGTTTGCTTGAAAGACAGTTGTGTGTTCATGAAACTAGGATTGTTGTGTGTGGGACTGTGTGTGTGTGTGTGTGTGTCACCAGTATTTACGCTCTCGTGAAAAAATCTGACATTTATTGCAGGTGTCGGTACAATCACCGCGTCTTATAAAACTGTCCACTGTTACATCTTGTGGCTCCCAGGTGGATTGGAAATATAGGGAATAAAAGTGTTGGTGTGTGTGTGTGTGTGTGTGTCTGTGTGTGGGTTATTGTCACACTCCTGCAGCAGACGTAGTTCTGCTTAAAACTACTCCTAATTAGGCCTATATTGTTTTTTATCTGGGCTCTAAAAACCACAGTTGGAATAAATAATTTATACGTCCCAGATCTCTAACAAAGAAAAGAGAGGCTTATAAAATGCCTGTGTGGAGGAATACTGTAAGTGTGTGTGTGTTTGTGTGTGTGTGTGTTTAAATTTGCCTCCCTTCAGCTCTTGCAGCCTCTGCGCAACACAGGCCTATGGGTGAGGAGTGACTTAATTGTTTTGACTTCCAACGCAGGACGCCTCGAGCCCGGCGATGCTCGGAGAACTCTCTGTGTGAATTATAAAAGTTTCTACAAAGTTACAAAAAGAAAGAAGCACAATGGAAACGCCAGGATTTGCCCTAGATGCTCACGGATGGCAGGTGAAAGCAAGGGGCTCGGTTTAAAAACATCAGCCCAGTATGGTAAGACATCAGGAGGCCTCGTCAAAATGACTGACGCATTATTACCGTCGAAACGTTTGCGATGTTTAACTCCCGAAGGAACGGCTCACGAACCAGAGTTACTTTTTTAATTGTGAAATGAATGTTTCTCCTCTTTCTGTTAAGTACAATGTTTTTCCCTTTTTCTTGGAGAGCAATCAGCTTCTCTTAAATCCACCAGATTAAGGCAGTGGCTGTAATTCCAAATAAGAGGCTTCGAAAATCCGCAGAAGAGACTTGAGGGACTTAGTGATTTCACCGGGGGATGGTCCTAAGCAACACACACACACACACACACACACACACATACAGTGGAAGTGTGTCGCTTTGAGAGAGTGGGGGACCTCCAGACAGTCGGGGGGATGTGACCCATGAATCCCATTTGATTCACGTGCTGGGCCGACTGGCAATCGAGACAGGTCCGCCGATTGGTGCCAGCTTTGCTCTCATCAACATTGAAGTTTCCCTTTGTTGTCCGGTACCTAACTGATCATTTTAGAGTCGATTGAATTCTTTTGTCCACTCGGGGTTCTGCATGAACGTGCTTTTTTTCTCATTTTAAACGAATTGGGTTTTTAATATTTAATGAAAAGTGACATGGACGGGGGGGGGGGATGGAACACCAAAGCTTTCCTTGCACACTGCAATCCAGGGCGAGTTCATGGGGGGGCCCTTTCCACAGACTGCAAATAAAGATGGACGACACGTCTCCACTTCCTCCCGCTATCCAGAAAGAGGGCTCCATCGACCATGAACAGATGAACTGGCAGATATTCGAATTCATCCCTTTCTTTCAAAAACCAAAGAATCAGCCCCCCCCCCCCCCCCCCCCCTTCCGTGTTAAACACCCTTTCTTGTGGCACAAATTAAAACAAGAACACACTCTTTTAACACCATCATTACATTAATTCTCGTTTTATTGTATTGACGCCGCGGGCTAAAGCAAAAAAAAACACCACTCTATGAAAGCTAATCTGTTCCCTAATGACACGGTTTATAGGAGTTTGACAGAGAAGCACACGCTCGCCCCTGTCCCCCCAGGTCTTCTTATCGCAAAGAATATGTCGCATGTGTCACATTGATTTTCATTTAGAGTCCGAGATTATGTATTGCAGAAGTTGTTATTTGCACTGTAGAAAAGATCATTTCACGGGAGTTTACTGTATTATTTTACTAAACGAATACCATAAAAGTCAGTGAACTACTCTTGTAAAACACAAACCATAAAATCAAACTTGTAATAGGGAATTATATATGCCTTTACAGGATTATTTCAACTGCTTAATGGTCTGGAATGTTAAACTGCATTGCACTCTACACAATAATACACAAAATACACATCCTGATGCTGAATGTGTGTAATTGTATTCATATCGCTGATAAGAAGTATCTCTTGGGAATAAGTAAAGACGTTTTACCTCATTTTACAGAGTGTCTCTGTCTTTTTACAGAATTCAAAAGGAACCGAAAGGCACAATCTTTATCGGTTTCCCTGCAGACGCCTTGCATTCGTGATTTCAGCCCCCCCCCCCCCCTAAAAAGAGAAGAAAATAAAGGTTTCCTTTTCTGGAGTATTGATGTTGTGCAGCACACGCAATACACTGTGATTGAAAGATTATTGCAGAGTCTGTATCTGTTCGTCTTTTCCCTCCCGTTGGTCTGCACCTCACAGAATACACAGCAAACAGAGAGAAGAAGCGAGAGAGGGGGGGGGGAGGTCTGAATTGCGTTGTTGCCGTGCAGACAGAGATCATTCCGGGAGCAAAGGTTTGAAGTGTACGTCTCTAATTGATGCGGCTTAGATCTACTTCTGGGAAAAGTTGGATGAAGCCAAAAAAAAAATAATCGAAAATATGAAGGAGTGCTAAGAAATAGACTTACATCTCATCTCTTTGTGCCTCGCATGACAGCTCTTTGAGAGGAGAAGAACAAGATAGCTGGGAGCCAGTGCAGTGGTAGCACTGATGTTGGCACACCATGTAACATTTAAATTGCACCGTCATTCAGCGGAGGAAGGATAAAACGGATGCCTCGCGTCTTCTCCGAGACGGCGGAGGCCCATCAGTGGTCCTGCTCAGTGCTCCACGCTTCCCAGGGCCGGGCCAAGCCGGGCCAAGCCGGGCCAAGCTGGGCAAAGCCTGGCCGGGCTCTTTTTCCCCCGAAATGGGTCATTAGCTTGCAATATTATTAGAATCACTTAAGGCTCATACTTCAGCGGCTTGATCACATGAGGACATTTGTTCTAATGCAGGGAGCGGGGGGGGAAGTGCGACTTGTGACTCTCTCTGTCGTGGAGGATGTTGCGGCCTCCCTCCTCCTCCTCCTCCTCCTCCTCCTCCTCCTCCCCCCTCTCACCGCAGACGGTCATGTCACCCCACCCCGACCTCGCTTCATGCTCGACGAGCTCCCGCTGTGTTTCCAAGACATAACGGGGGGGGGGGCGGGGGGGCATTCTCTTACGGTACACGCGTACATCGGCGTTTACATGTCGAGCGCGCATGACTAGGCTTCTTCTCGGGTGTAAAATCCAACTCGCTGAATCCACGGGGAGGAAGAGTACAGCACTTCTGGGTTGAGGTTCACTGAGCTTTGCTTGTTTATTCGTTGTTTGCCTATATGTGCTGTACAGGCAATACTGTACAATATGAACAAAAGGCGGATTCATAAGTGGACTCTCATGTGTTATTTGTGTGTCAGTTGCTACCTTCTATATATATGTGTGTTCTGCTCGCGGCGAATTGTCGAGAGAGCGGAATGTAGTCCAGGAGAAATGTGAACATAGTTGACACATGTATTCTTTCAACTGAATATCTATATCCATATCAAGCACTTAATGTACAAAGTACTACTTATATCCCTGGTGTACAATGCCAATCAGTCCAACGCATACCTCTGCTAAGGCTGTCCGTCCCCTTAAAGCCAATCGAATTGCACCCACTCAAATATCAGTCCCCTGAATCATTCCCTGGGAAAATCTCAGAACTTTCTTTATGCTCCTTCTCGGCTCATGTCCTGTCCTTCCATGTTTTCCACAGGACCAGTCAAAGATCTAAAGTTTAACAGTGTGAAGAACAAACAAGACTATTGTGGAACTGATACCTAACAGCCTAGTACACTTGGTAAAGACTATGCATACTCTACTTGTACTTTGCAAGATAATACAGTGTATAGAAGTGTGCTGTCCTCTAGAGCTACTTCACTCTGTCTTCAATTAAGGAGAAGTGTGTTTAGTTCTGGGACTCCGAGATCCCTTTAGCACCTGTGGTACTTGACGTGTGTGTCTTGGATTTCATTTATTATGGTCCGGACAGGCTCTTGAATTGAGCTTTCCTTGAGATCAGCCCAGTGTGTGTTGTGTAATTCTGCCGACAAACCAACCGACAGTGGTGAAAAATCCAACTTAAAGCAGAGATAAATACAAAGGTCCCCTTATTTGCTGTACTACGAATATTCAACGAAAAAAAGAAGAAACATATTCAGAAATATTTACGCTTGGTTATTTCCATCTTCTCTTTAGTCTGTACTCCTTCTCCCTCGTTTGAAGTGTTTTTTGGAAAAAGAAAAATTACGCCACGTGGCCGACTGTCGTGCCCGAATTTATAGATATCTCAACCCGCCGCCGGAGAGAATTAACAACCACTCTTAATGTCTCCTTATAAAATGTTAATGACACTATACACGGTCTGTCGCGACCATCCGCGATCCCCCTTGTGAATCGTCTCCTCGATGATCAGAAAGGATGTGATAAGGTTAATCCATAGGAGACGACGGCTTTTCTTTAAATGCACTTCGCTTTATGAAAGACCGACCGTTTCCCCCGCGATTGATTTACGATGAAAAACAACGGGCCTCCGAGAGAAACCGAACAAAAAATCAATTCCGTTTTCTGGAGGTGTCCTCATGTTACCCGCCATTAAATCCATCAACCGGTTATGCTCTCACTCACGCCGTACATTTCCCTCCATTACCCGCCATCCATTCTCATTGAGCTGTACTCTACTGTATGCGCTACCTGATGAAACGTGGCACACACTCCATTAAAAAAGGAGAGAATCTTCCCTCGGACACTTTTACCCTGTTAGATCTCATTAATCCGGGGATACTTTTCCACTAGCTGTTTTTTGGTGATGAAGTGCCGCAATTTTCTTTGGCCTGGCACCCATTCTATCTCACTATACATTGTTGATTTGTGGGCCAGGTGGTTGTTTCCTGCATTTCCCCCGTAATTTGGAGAAAGTGCCAGCACCTCCAGATGTGGCATATAGACCCATTAATAGCATTTAAAGAAGAGTTGAAGCCTCTTTGTTTGAAGGCTACATCACATTCAGGTCCATTGAGGCTGAGTGAGGTGCGGAAACTCGTGGGAAACCGGGGGGGCTTTAGAAATAAATCGATAAACAGTTTATCCGCCGTACCTGCGAGGCCGCTCTCCGAACAAAAAACACTCGATGCAGTCCGTCCCACCCGCTAAATACTTCTGATGCTCCGACGCAGAACTGGGTCACCGGCTCGGCGTTTATAACTGTGTGCCAAGCGAACAACAGGATGCGGGGGTTCAGTGTCCAGGGCTCCGCGGCAAGCTGCTCCCCCCCTTTGGCAGCCGGCATCATAGGATCGCCCTCGGGGGTAAAGCTGCTGAGCGGACTGCAGTTCGGCGTGGAGCACAAACACACAAAGTCGGCCCCCCCGCACAATGGCGCTTCATTCATTCCTGCAGACACTACACAGCGCATGCATGTAGCCACTTGTTATGGATTCATGTCACTTCGGCGCCTGGAGACTGAAACAGGAGGAAACCAAGTGCGGGTGAAATCGAAATGAGCACGGTGGAACATTAGCAGGTATTGTACACCGGGAACACCTTTGGCGGCGATTGCGGCGACGTGTGACAAGTTAATCGACTCCATGCAAATTTCCCTTTGCTCAATCTTCTGGATCCCTTTACATAAATGTGCTTCTCATGCACGTCTGTGTTCCAATGCAGCCCCTACGCCGCACGACCTTGGATGATTAGAGGAAAGCACGTGTGTAGGAAATGGATGGTTGGGTGTGTGGCTCATTCCAAATCACGCCCTGTCTATTAAAAGTTTGGGGCGGTGTGAAGGAGAGATTTTAAAGCGGCTCAGATCACCTTGTCTTGTCATCGCAAGGCGTGTTGAATACAAAAGGCTGTGTAGGATCCTACACAGTTGTGAGTGTTAAAACATAGTGTGTAATAACAACTTTTTATCTGCATCTTGTTGTGATGACACTGATCTCAATTTGAAGTTGATCTGATAAAAGCCCTGGTACAAGTTTATCAAAGTAAAAATGTGGAATATGGCCAAAATGGCCACTAAATACAAAATAGCAGACTTCCTGTTGCGTTTTTCCAATTGCACCTAGACTTTTATTGTTTGTCTGTTCATGATACACCTGTGTATCAATTTTTGTGAAGATCGGTCAATGTGAACAAGTTCCAGGGGTCTCGGGGGTGCACCATTGAGACATTTTGCAACACCAATTGAAAATTCCTCCAGAATACGTACATTTTTACCACTTTCTAACTTTCTGCAGATTTTTGTAAGGATTTGAGCATGTCAAAGCCCTCAAAAATATAATAATAATAATAGTAATAATAATAATAATCATTACAATTTCAATAGGGCCTCCCACTGTCAGTGCTCGGGCCCTAAAAAGATGGACAACATGCCCCTACTTTCTCCCACTATGCAGAAAGGAAGTGAGACTATACCGGATGTGAACAGTGTCGGCTTAAGCATTTAGAGTCTGCACAATACATGGGTTCAACCAATTGTGAGTCAGTCTCAACTGACATTCATTTTGAACTGCGTCAAATAACTAATGAAGAGCAAATCTTACATCATCCGTCTTTATTTAGTCTTTGAGCTCCTTGAGCTGCGATTACACTGCCGAAGCTAATTTGCTGTGGGGGTTCCTTTCCTGTGCCGAATTCCCACAGGAGAAAAAAACAAACAGAGAGATTTACACCGAGTGGCTCTTGTCGGGAGTCGGAGCAGATCAATGTCGAAACAGCAAGTTGGTTTCACTGCAGTTACTAAGAGGAGGTGACGGGGAATGCCTCCGCTGCACCGAGTGAGGCGGGTCTGTGGATTCCCCCAAAGAAGTGCACGTATTGGTACATGGAATCTTTGGGGGGATTCTACGTAGAAGCATTTAACTGGCCTTGGAAATCTTGCCAATAAAAACTGTTTCAGTGCACCTACACACACACAACTTACATCTGCTCCACTCCTGCATGCAAAAAATTTTTTGCAACTTTTTTTTGTTTTCCGGGAGTGGCATCCTAAAGCCTGATTATTCCCAATCTCTGCCACTCACTGCTCTTTGGAACACCTGCAGGAATTAAAGGCGAGAATGAGGCGTTAATTGACCGAAGCAAACCACAGACGGGCCCCGGTGAAACTCTCGGAGTGCAAACGCTCGATCGATAACGGCGCCCGGAAGAGATGTTGTGTTTGTTTTGCGCTCGCAGATATGAATGTTAACGACGATGTACTCCAACCGTTTTACAAAAAGAACTGGGGGAGATGTATGGATTTTTTCAGATAGCATTTTTGCTAATAAAGCTAATATATCATCCACAGTGGGGATGAGACACTAGACACTCCAATAAGTCCTGCTCAAATTGTGTTGTTTCGATAATGTGCGGTGTTATTTTGTGTTAGAATGAATAATTTATTTGTTTTGTTTTTTTGGAGTGCCGGTGTGTACGAATTCCTTACTTTGGAGTCGGGCGATAATATCTCGGGTCACAAGACGCGATTGTCATCTGGCCGCGATGCAAAACAAACCCGAGAGCCGTGTTTGGAAATGAATTGTAAATAGTCACAGTTGGTAACTGGTTGTGTTTGTTTGCATTCAACTTGGCGGGGTTTGTTTGCTCGGCCCCGAAATCCGGGCCCCGTGTGCTTCATGTGTTTAAACATCACACGTCACGCGTGTGCTAATTCTGAGTCACGACAGTTAGCCGCATTGTTTGTGTTGCCATATATCTGCATTACACTGGATGGTCGCAGGTAAGTCAGCGTGAGTGTGACAGCTGCATCCAAACAGGAGCGTCCCAATTGAACAAGAGGTATTTACCTCTAATGTACCACCGTGTTTTATCATGATTGTGCAAATTAACACAGCAAGGTGCAAAAACACAACAACTCATAACATCCGATATACTCTACTCGCAGAGGCCTGTGGTGGTTAAACAGTGTTGGCGACAAATACAAAGACATCTACACTGTAATTATTTTTCTCCTTTCTCTCAAACTCTGCCACGTGTAATAATTGAAACAGTCAAAAGCAAATCAGGACTTGCACAACCCTGCAGTCGGTGTTTTGAGTTGCGGTTGTTATTTATTCCTTTTAACAGTGCGGTGTTCTTAATGCAGCTCGGGCCCCTCAGAGAGCTCCAGCTCATAAGCGATTCCATTTATTTGAAGTCGGGCCCCTGACGTAAAGAATCCCTCTGAACACACTTCTGCACTTTCCTAATGTCTCACCTTTGGAGGTGAATATTACTTATGAGCCTCGCAGGATCAAGCTTGCGGCCGATGATTCATCTTCCCTGCTGTGAGCGTGTGTGTGTGTGTGTGTGTGTGTGCGCACAGGTCTATTTGCCTCTGTGAGTTTAGGCACTTTAAATGATGCATGTCTGCATACAAATCGATCAGCATTTATTCATGCACGTCAGCAGGGTTTCTGCCCTCGCGCTGCACGGCGAGAATCCGAAGCTGCAAGGTCACGTGCGTGCTCCTGTGAAGACTGCCCTCCGATGCATCCATCATGCAAAAGGAGGAATTAGAGAGGGCCCAGAGTTTCTCCGGAGAGAGGTGGGGGCGGGGGTAAAAATGAAAGTCATGCAGAAAAACCACGGCGGGTGAGAAATAAACCCCCGCAGCCATTGTTGTGTGATTAAAGACTAGGTTTGAGCCGTCGTGGTGGTGGTGGGGGGGGGCTGAATTATTCACACAGCAGGAAAACAAACAAGCGGTGTTTACACAAGTACATGCATGCACACATACACTGGCACAGCGAGGAGCGATAACACAATGGGAGAAATTATTTCCCTTGTCGCGGTGACTGATGTGTCAATTAAGGGACAGATTGTGACACCGCAGAGAAGCTGGACTTTGCCCGAGAGCCCGACTGATATGGGGTTTGGCTGATATCAGCCTTTCAGAGACATATGCACCAATATTAAAACCAACAAAAGTTCTCTTTGTGTTGTTTTTCTTTTTTATTTACACTTACTTATAAAGTTTATGGGGTAAACAGCCAAATATAAAGCCTCAATTACATTTCTTTAAATGTCGTCTAAAAACCTCTCTTTTTGAAGCTTCTGGGAATTTTTGATCTGCAATTATTTGTTTTATCTTTTATCGGGCCAATGGTTTTTATATTTTGTGGTTTTACTACTTGGTGTTAAGCAAGAAAAGTGCTTTATAAATAATTATATTTATGTTATTCTCAATATATATCTACGGATGGTTGGGGGTTATGATCAGGTAAAAGTCATATCCTGCTTTTAATTCATTACCAGCTGACAAACAGCAGCAACAACAAGATATCACTTCAACATAATCATAATTCCTGTAATGTGTCACTTCTCAGTTTTACCTTTCCACTTTAAAAATGATGGAACATTTATATTCCCTTATTTCTGCATCTGCCCCGAAGCGTCATATCAGTCGGGGCTCCACTTTGCACACGAGCTCCTCCTAAATGAATTTTTCCAACTTGACGTGACATTGCAATTTCTTTATTTCCTCTTTATCAGTTACAACTTCTGTTTATATTCTGTACAAGCACTGAAGGCACACAAAAAAAAAACCATAAAGATATAATGGAACAGAAGTATATACAAAATATACAGAATAAATAATTCAATCTAGGTACGTAGAAAAGCTACAGAGTGTGTGCTTACATGAACCGTTTTTTCGAAGTTGAATGAGTGTGCGGTATAAATCCCAGACATGTCCACAGTTGCAAAAAATGTCACTTCCCAGCAGTCCACTGGTTTGAGCACGAGCTGAGTCTGTGGTTTTTTTTTCCGGGGGGGGGGGGGTAGTAACGTTGCTCGTCAGTAACCATTCATGTGCTAATAGATTAATATCCCTCCCCCCGCCGACCTGGGATCAGTTCAGAACAGTTCCACGGAGGAGAGTGTGCAACGCTCTTGAATGCTTTTTGAATATAGTCGGACATAAAACAGTGACATCAAACGCCATCTCTCTCTCACACACACAAACAAAAACACACAAATCATACACATGTCGAGTTCATTTTCTTTTTTTCTGGCAGAAATGACAAAAAAAATCAAAACATGTAAAGTTTCAGCAGGACTCCGTTTGATTGTCATGCACCATCTTATGGCATTTGATTAGTGCAATGCATTTTGTACAAGATTACAGTCGTGTATTATATACTGTACTTTTTAAGTGCTCTATTTACCGATAGAGAGAAAACAAAGCGTAACTGTCCGCAAACACATCACCAGTTTGTATAAAAATAAATAAAACGTGCCCCGTGGCTGCAGCGGCGCAGCGCTATAGGTCCGTCAAATGTACAGTTGGCGTTGTTTTTGCTGACTCCACGGCACAATGAGCATTCTGGTTTCAGCTTTCCATCTGGCTTGTGTTGACAGGGAGGGGGGGGGGGGTCTAATCAGGTCACACTGAGCCAGGATAGACCGATTTAACAGCATTTCTGGGTCAAGTGGTGATTGAAATTCACTCGTTTCTTCACAAACATCTGCTTTATCCTCAGATGTAGGGTGTTTGTGTGTTTGTGTGTGTGTTTGTGCATGTGGGGGATCAATTCCTTTGGCTGTGATAAAGCCATGAACATTTAATCAATCATAAAACCTTGGTTTAGTGGATTCCAAAGAGGCCTGCTCAACAGACGGCGACGGCTTCCTGTAAGTTACATTTGGCCCAAAAAAATATATATGACACCTTTCACCAGCTACATAAAATGGCTGTCAATAGATAGTTACAAAACAACAAAAATAACCCAGTTACATTCTGTGCTACTGTTAAACTTAAAGTGATGTGCCCATGATACATATTTCACACTGTGGAACGTACAGCAGGGCAAACGGGACAAGGCACTTGGTTCAAAACACAATATATATATATTTCTTTTTTTCTTTTCTGCCTAAACTCAGTTAAATGCAGTTTGATGCTCCAGCACCTCCAAGTAGTCTGGCTCAGAATGCAGGTTAGCCTTAAGTTCAAAGTACTCATTCTTTGTTTGCTCTAGCGTGACCTTGCGCGGCCTCGAGTACATAATTGTCTCCATCAGCTTTAACTCCTCCTGGTGCCCCGGGACATGCATGTCCACAGCGGACTGGAGCTGGGGCATGTTCTTCCGCAGGTACTCGGTTATTCCGAGCTGCTGCAGCTCCTTCTCCCTCTCCAGGATGTTCCTGTACAAAGAGTTGGGGTTCCCGAGCGTGACAAACTCCGCGGGGCACTCGCCGGTCATGGGTCTGAACTTTGAGCCGGGGTTCCCCGTCAGGGGAGAAGTGTTCTCTTTCTCCATGATGCTCCGGCAGACGTGATGCTTGCCGCTGGGCTCGTCGAGGCCATAATCCAGATCTGCGTCATGTTCCTTGTGCTGCGAGCAGTAGGTGGGGTTGCGGCAGATCTGAACAATGGGACTGTGTGATCTGTCCTCGTACAGAGTCGCAGACCCAGTTCTTTGGGTCAGCGTGTGGTGCGTGGTTTTCTGCCCATACATGCTGTAATGCAAGTGGATGGGACTACTGTTGGTGTTCTCTCTCGGCTGCTCCTCTGTCGCCTTTTTCTTTGCCCTACTTCGCCGCCGGTGAACCACAAACACCACCAGCCCGGCGGAGCAGAATATAACCATGAGGGCGAGAATGAGGAGGCTCAGGATGAGCACAGAGAGTGGGACAGTGTCCGTGAGGGGGCTGAAAAATCCCTTGCCGATGCTGTCAGGCCCCAGCGTGGCTGTCACACTCTCCTCCTCACCTGGGTAGTATGTCCCCAGACCAGGACACAGCATCTCATGACGCAGGCTCCTCAGCTCAGCCTCCATCACATTCTTTGGGGTGTGACACAAAATGGAACCCACCACCGTGTCCTTCCGGAGCTTCTCCACCCATTGTTTGAGGCTGAGCAAGTCACAGCTGCAGTCCCAGGGGTTGTCCTCTAAATAAATCTGCTCGAGTGCGTCGAGTTGATCGAGCACGTTGCTCACTGGCAGGTGCATGAGTAGATTTTTCCTCAGGTTTAACTTGGTGAGGGGCACGTTGCGAAATATCTGCGCCGGGAGAGAGCTGAGCAGGTTGTTGTTTAATGACAAGAGCTTCAGGTTTGGCAGGGGATTAAATGTGCCCGGAGCGATCTCTTTGATAAGGTTGTATTCCAGATACAGGTACTCAAGGTTGTGCAGCCCCACAAACATTGTGGAGGACAGCTTTTCAATCCTGTTGCCATTCAGGTAGAGCTTTTTCAAACTGCTCAGGCTGAGGAAGGTTTCATTATCCACGTAATCAATCCTGTTGTTCGCCAGGTTGAGCAATTCCAAACTGTCGTACGTGACAAAATCATATTTCAAGAGCTTCTGGATCATGTTTCCCGTCATGACCAGCTTTGTGGGGCTCTGCTGGAGTATTCCGATATCCGACACCTTTTGGATTCCTCTGTCCTGACAATGCATCAGAAACCCAGCCACGGGGTGATTGTGGCAGGAGCAGTGTTCCACACAAGGACTGCCGGGGACGTGGGAGGGGGTCGGTGCCTTGGCGTCGTCTTTGGACTTCGGATTAGGAGACACTTTGGACGAGGGAGTGACCACCATATCCAGTGACTTCGACGGCTCCTCCAGGTTGATGTCCGCGTGGGACGGGCACAGGACGTCCCGCTTCACCTTTGCCAGAATGGTTCCCTTCAGGTGCTGCGGCGTGCTACAGACCACGTCCCCGATTGCCGACTGGGCCCTCATGTTCTCCATCCATATTTTCAAGTGTAAAATGTCACAGTCACAGAGCCAGTCGTTGTCCTCGAGGAGGAGTTCCATTATCCTTCCGATGTGCTCCAGGAACCCGACATAGGGCAAGGTCTGGAGCTGGTTCCCACGCAGGTCCAGGTGTGTGAGGGGCACGAACCGGAAAATGTTGTTGGGCAAAAACTCGATGGAGTTATCATTCAGGATGAGGACCTTGAGGCGGATCAGCTTGTTGAAGGCCCCCGGCTCGATGACCCGGATGAAATTAGTGTCGGCCTGGAGAAACTCCAAATTCACCAGGCCTTGAAAAGTGTCCTCTTTCAAGGTGACGAGGAAATTGCTATTGATGTGGAGTTTCTTCAGCGAACTCAGAGTGCTGAAGACCCCCGGTTCCAGCTCCTGTATGCTGTTACCCCCGATGTGCAGCGACAGGGCAGTGTTAAGCCCTTCCATTTCCTCCGCACGCAGCTCAACCAAGTCATTTTTGTAAAGGTTCAGGTGGAAGGGCACACCTGCCGGGACTCTGATCTGGGAGATCTTGCTGATGTTTCTCTGCTCGCAGTTAAGATGAAGGATGCCATCTTTCCACTCGCAGGAGCACAGGGAGTCACAAGACTCGCTAATCGCGGATGATGCCTGTGAGGGATGGATATCTTGGGATTGGACCGCAGTGACAAACAAGGCGATGGAAATAATACAGGGCAGCATTTCGGGCTGAGATATCTGTGGAGGAGAGGAAAGAAACATGGGCAGAAGGGGTGGGGGTGGGTAGGAGAGGAGAGAAAACACAACATTATATGACCGTTGTTATACAAGATGACATGAATTAAATGCCTGTTTCTGAATAATCATTTCTATTTACATGCCCTGAGACGGAGTCACGTGCAATCCCAGGGATAAAAAATGTATTTGTTACAATACTTGAACTTTGGCCGTGTTAGAAAGTGTAACAAAGGAGAAATTGACATTTATGGGTGCATCATATGCATGGAGGGAAGTAACACTCGTCTTGGAGGGAAGCATTTGTGTAGTGTCAAATTGCCTTAACACGGCGGAAATCCATGAAAAATATATAGGGTGAAAAAGCAAACCAGCGTCACAATCTTACTATCCCACAGATTTGATGTTTTGCCAATCTAAATGCATCGTGATGAGCTCATCATGATTATAGTGGCATTTCTTTCTTCGTCTATTACCCCTATGTGGCCTCCACGATGCTGAGCAACAATTCCCCGTGTGGACGTGAAGAATGGCCATTAAACCAAGTGTAGCCGATAATGGGAATCCTAATAATCCGTATAAAAGAGTCATCTGAATCCGCACGGACCCCGGCAATTTCAGCGATGAGTAAATACATTTCACAGGGTGAGCGATGACATTAAGACAGCATCGCCTCCCCCGGTGACTCACAGTGGGATAATGGTACATGGAGAAAAAACTCGGCGTTAGTCACACAAATGCAGAAGTCAGTTAAGGCCATTTTTGAGTCCTTGTTACAGCTACGTTTATAACAGGTGTTCAGCTCGGCACTGGAAATTAATGGCTTTACTGTTCGCCCAATTAGCTCAAGACTCGAGTGGACTGATCACAAGCCAAGCTGAAGTCGATCCATCCGATTTGCCAGACTACACGAAGCTCCAAACTTTCCCCCGAACCAACCAACATCGCCGTGAGCAGGACTTCTGTCGAAAGACGAGGGGGAAACATCGACATGTGGTTTTTTGTTATCGACGTGGGCCCCTCAGCAACACATCTAAATCCATCCCACAAATTTGACTGGAATCCAAATGGATCAAAGGGCTGCAACCCACTCAAGGGGGAAGTGGTGGAGAAAGTCATGAGATGGATTCTTCCCGTGATCGAGGATAACTAAATATCCACCCTAAGAAGATAGTGCTTCAAAGGGATAAGAGCTGGAAGGATGTCAAGAAAACACTTCTTTTGGCGTAAACAAAAATTTGATTAGCAACCCGAAAATTGATTTCCGACTTGACAAGGCGAGCCTTGTTCGAACTCGACACATACTGACCAATACTTGTCTTTAAAGTTCGTAGATGTGCCCTTTCAGATTTACAGTCGCTACTTCAGATAAGTTTGGTTTGCCCCACATGCACCCGAGGATTCGACCTGACCACTGAGAGAAAACCCTATTCCCCCCAAATTAGGGCTTTCAGGGGGACCCTAATTTCCAGTGGCTCTGCTTAACATATCTTATAAACGTGGATGTATGGTAAATTCTATGGTGTCGTGAAAAAACATCCCAAAATACAGAACAATAGATTGTTTACCAACTCTACAATCGTTCACCAAGAGGCGACTGAAACGGTCATCATCATCACATCAAATTTCAGACAAGAAGATAAATGTTAAAACACTCCTGTTATCATATGAAATATACAAATGATTGAGTACATACAAACACCTTACTATATGTAATATACAAAAGAAGTATCGTCACTGTTACATAAAGTACATAGTTATCTGTTCTAGGTATTACCACAACATCAGACAGATTACACCAGAGTAATTAGTTGTTCTCGCCCCCGGGGACAGCCAGTGCTCGGAGTCGGTGTTCACAGCAGCACAAGAATAGGGAGACCCACTGTTGAGCAATCTTTCCAAAAAAGGGCATCTAATTATAACTCATTAACAAAAACCAGTTTCTAGTTGTTTCTCAAATGTTCACGTCTGTAAAATATTTCCCTGTTTATCAGGTGTTTGACACCCTCTGCCCAGAGAGGAATGTTTTAAACCACAACCTTCCCTCAGGAGCAAAAATGAGAAAAAAAATTCTTCAAACTTAAATAAATAATAATGTGATCCATCTATTTATCGCATATTGCATTATAAACCATTAGACTTTAATTACGCAGTCTTGACCAACACTTCATAGCTGTTCACTGATGTTATATGAGGCCAGATAAGGGTTTGAAAAGAGGAACAATGTGAAGTTCCGATGGCAAACCAGAAAGGACCAGTTAGGAAAATGACCATCTCGAACAAAGGACAGGGAGCTATTATTATCGGCGGCGAGGGTCAAATCCGCCACGTTTCTCAACGGTAGATAATGCGGCAGGAAATATAATGAGACGCCGAATTATACTTTGTCCGACTTATTACAAAAGCATTGCTTTGACAGTAATGACACAGAGCGAAGGAGCTCTCAAAGCCGCTGCCAAAACACATCTCTGGCCCTTTTCCATCATTTGTCTGCGTTTCTTTCTCATTCAGGAGGCCGGTGGTGGTCACGGCACCCGAGGCACTCACCTCCGTGACCCCCCGATGGCTCGCAAGACAACACAAAATGAAACAAAGGCTATTAACAGATGCTATCGCCCGCTGCACGATAACACGCTGCTGAGGGGCAGATATGGAAAGGCATCAGCCTCGTGCAATCTTTGTTCTGTATTTCAAACAGACTCGTCTAACCGATCCCATTTTTTCCAGGCAATCAATGTTGCATGGGGGACTCGGCGTGACGGGGCGCGGGAGATGAAATGCTCTTCCGGTGCCAGCCTCTCGCGCCGCACACTCTCTCCTCTCCCAGATTCAAATGTGCATCTCCTGCTGCTCAGACACTTCAGTTAGAGATCTACCGAAGCCCTATGAGATCTCCCATCATTCACGAGGAAAACCAGGGCAGGCAAAGTGGAGGAGAGAATTCTGTCGATGGAGTATTTATCACACACAGAGGCCCTCTCCAGGCTCTGGGACATACAAACTGGGCTTTTGCCATTTGCACACCCATAAGTGACATGTTCACACTTTATTTGGACCAGCCACAGTTTTTACTGCACCGTCCCTGTCCAACACAAAACCCCGAGAAACTGCTGTCTGTCCATATTGATTAGACTTAGCTATGCCCACCAAGTGATCAATGCACTTAATGTACTTTACGCAATGCTTAAAAGGCTGCACCAATATTAACGGGCAATTAATCAGGAAGAGGATGTCCCCATGGAGTGGACAAACAGAAACAAGCCTCCACATCACTCCCATTGGTGTGTTCAAGTTGCTGCTTTTTATTTATTTAATTTTTATTGGTCTAAAAGGCCTTTACAATAGGGTCACATGTCTAATTCAGCTGCAAGACCAAGCCCTCATGTCGTCCACGTTTGTGTACATGACAGCTGAGTTCTGCTGCTGTTAAAACGTTTGTGTCTTGCTCATAGGCACTTCAGTAACACGACAGCTGAGTTCTGCTGCTGTTAAAACGTTTGTGTCTTGCTCATAGGCACTTCAGTAAGGCCGCCAATGCTGCATCCTACTCTCTGACTGAACTCACCTCGTGTGCTTGTTTATTTGGTCCTTTATGTAATTTCATTTTCTCCCTGGCAGTCTACCTGAGCGCCACCGAAAGCGGTAGTCACGCTTGAGATATTAGATTCACTGTTACGACCGGTCTCACGAGAGAAACCAGCGGTAATGTGAACTCGCTTTAAAAAAATCGCAATTGAATCGACACTAAGAAGCATCATATTGATATTCTCTCCTTCTCAATCCATCCTGTTTTCAGGATTAATGGACGCACTCACAGACAACTGAAAGTCAGTGGCATTCGCTCCACAGCTGGAAAGCAAGAGGTCCCCGTCTGGAACATGTATTCTTTACTGAAAAGCCCGGTGCCCTTGCTTTCTATCGATTTAGCACGCTCCATGCACCAGACATCCAGAGCACTGCAGTATTTTTTATCCCCTATACATTTGTCATATTTTGCACGCACACATATTACAGACACAGCGGATGACAAACAAACACGAACCTGGGTTTTGAACTGGACCGATTAGCATGCGCATTTTTCCCAGTTGACAGTCGGAGACATTATTTTTGAGATAACATGAACACATCCCGTAGTCATGCTCTGTCAGAGTGAGTCAAGTCAGCCCGGCAGAACCGCAAATAGCCCATAAGGCAGAAGTCTAATTCCTTTTTGTGTAGCGTGAGGCAACTTGATGTCGGAGAATAAAAGGCTTGTTATCCCTAGTGGCACCCGACAGATAGAGCCGTCCTCCCAACTCCGTCAAGACTGATAACAGTCACTCCGTGTTTGCGTTCCAAGCGCATCGTGTGTGTGGATATCTTGTGGATACTCCCCCGGAATGTTCTCGGGTCTCGGCTCGTTTCGAAAGGCCCTCGCAGTCAACTTTCGGTCCTTCACATTTTATGACCTTGGCCCTCCTCACTGCTGGGCTACCTGCAGCCCTGGTGATTTATGGGTCTTGACAGATGCAAGGCTGGTGGGGAGTAAATTCTAATTCTGCGAAGTCTGAGGTCCCCTGTCAGAATGTATAAATGGAGTTTAATATACGAGTGTATCATCTACGTATATAAAACATGTAGATGTAATCCGTTCTCCGTAACAAGGATCAAACGCAATGATGCAGGACTCCGAGGAGGCACATTTTGTTTTCTAACAGAGTCTTTTTCTTACACTCATTAGTGAGAACTTTGTGGGGAAGGGTATGAGTATGTGCAATATTGTGGTACGGAGAATACCCGCTCTTCTCACGGCGGCTGGCTTACACCTTATGGCACACGGCTCTGGTGTTTGAGGGGAGGTGCAGAGGAAGGCGCACGCTCCAGCGGGTTCAAAAAGTGGCTTTTGTATCCATCTGCTTTCCTTTTGAGAAACCCGACAAGCCCCCCCCCTTTGCAGCTCACCGGAAACTCAAAACCAACCGGACCGAACCATATGTGCCTCTAAATCAACCCCACATTCTCCACCTGGATAGGAGTCAGGCTGCAGCGTCCCATAGTCCCTCCGTCAGCTGCTCCGCCAGGCAGACATAACGATTCTCTTTGGCAGCGGCGGTGTGAGCACACGGCCCCGGTGGCCAGGGGAGCGAAGACGACGTCCCGTGCTCGGCTGGGTGTTACAAGGGGGAGGGGGGGGCGTCTTTACAAATGTCATCGGAGGGCCTGTTTAGAGAGACAGATCAGCATTTGTCCTCCCTCTCATGTCCTGCAGCAGTTCTAACAGCTGGCGCGATGAGAGGCGGCGTGAGCAGCGGGGCTTGATGAACTGAAACAGCCTTACAGAGGGGGGGGAACCTAATCTACCTGTGTTCCAAGTAAAGAAACAGGTTCACTCGCGCCTCCCTCGTGTACCGCATCGCCTCCCGACCGCTCTCCGCTGGTGGGCCTCGCCGTCTGATTGAGAACATATGCATGATACGACTAACAATAGCGGCACAAAGACTGTGTGCGCGGAGGGAGGGAAACGGCCTCGGCTCCCCCGGCAAGCGTGATTTAGCAGGCCTGCATTTCAAACGGTCTGTTTAACTAATGCGCAGTAATTAGTTCTCCAGAAATGAGCGGGGCGGATTACACCAGTGTACGGTGGCATCAAGGTGCATTTGTTAGGGGGGGGAAAAAAATAAAATAACATCTGCACCAAACAGATGTATATTTCCAGTGGACTTAATTGTCCCTTGAAAAGAAAAAGAGGGATGCTCACTATTCAGGAGTGACTCACCGGCCCCGGCAGGGCTGGTAAATTGTAGATAATTCATTCAGAGTACACAATACAGCATCATCTGGATATTCTGGCACATAATAAGCAAAAAACTCAAATAGGTTCGAGCACAGTTTCCCTCATGACTGATGCACAGCAACATTATCTCGGTACTAATTGGCTGCAAGGGGTCTCTCAATCTAAACAACAACAAAAGACCTACAGTTCGATGACGATCTTGAACGCAGCATGGGACCACGGGGGTTCTACCCATCGTCATCTCCGATTAGAAAACAGCTAACAGGCTAATTCATGAATGAGGGATTGTATTATAGATTTATGAACGTTATGCAGGAAACAGAAATGGAGTATTGTATTTGGTTATAATCATTGATGGACAAAACCACGAAAAAGCAATGGAAATGTCCCCTTACAATATATACATAACTTAGTTCTAGTCGTTTTTAGAAGTTTTAACAAATAATAATTACTTGTCTCAAAACTCATGTGGTTGGAATTGCTTATTTTCAAAAAGAAATCCACCCACAGCGGGCAAACAGGGCCACAGGGTGGATCGTAATGACAGTCTTGTGACTCACTCCAGAAATAGGTGTAGATCTGCTGCCTGATTCGCATGCTTCAGTCTGAAAGGAGCCGAGCGTTACAGGCGGACAGACCTGCTTACTGAGCATAAACCCTATGGGGAAAAAAAAACAAGGCACGGCCCGGAGCGCTCCGGAGCGTCACCGACAACAGGACCGAGAGGCGGCTCATTCAATGGTTTACATTGTCTCGCCAAATATGCGTGTGATTCGATGAGCAAACTTCATTTGATATCACAGAGTAGCCAATAAAAATAAGTGCTCTGCAAAAAATGTGAGCCATAAACTGGAAAGCAGGAAATAATTGGGCTGTTTGGATGTTTTTGTTAATTGCCGCGTCAGTCCAACCGAACACGAGTCTCTTAGGTTTGTTATGTGATCAGAGAATGACTTGTGAGCTTATGTCCCTGAACTTCTCACACAAACACACTGTGTGAGCACACTGTAAGCACACCCACAACAACCAGCTGTTTGATGACAGATCACAGTGTGGTGCATACAGGTCTTATGTTCGTGGCATCCCTAATTGGCAGACACGTAACTGTAATCTTCCAGAAGACGAAACGTAACATGGAGGCAATGAAGGATGCAAACCCAGGGCTCTGTCCCTTAACTGCGGCTAATGGTTCAAGCTACTTGTCATGAATTATATCTGATTAAGCGACAATAAGTCCAATATTAAAAAAAAACTATTTTTCGAAACAGTACTGCATGAGATCTGTTTGTATTTCAGTTTCTTTTTTACATTTCACTGATGGCTACAGGGACATCATTACTGTCCAAATTGAATCTTGTACATTTTGGCAGGTAGCTGTACCCTTTAATATTTGATTGAGTCGATACATATTTGAATATGTTGCGTCCAAGCATGTCCTTGAGAGGAATACAAAAATATGTATAGAGAGAGATGTAAATAAACAAAAAGAATAGTGCCCCGACCCAGCAAAGGATATCCCTAGTTTCTATCGCTTTTGTTATGTAGAAAAAACAAATACCTCGACAGGGGATTAGCACAACGTCACCGTCTATACTTTACTGTTTGGAAAACTTGCACAGGCAAGTCTCAAAAAAACGCAGGTTGGCTCATGTACGCCCACTTATTCCGATTGCTCCTGAGCTCTGCCTTCTCCCTATCTCTGACACAGGGATGAATCATGTTTACCGGGGTCGGAATAGGTCGCTTCACGACGCGGGGGGGGCCCACGCGAGTGAAACTCCAGCCCCCGTCTGACACCCCTGATGCAAATTCCGCCCGAAGGAACTCCAGAGTGTGATCAATGGACGTGACACGACTCAGTGGAGCTGCCAGAATGAAGACGGCACCGACTTAAACAGCAAACAGATGGAGACGGAGTTTCACACGCGGGAGGACGGCTGGTGGTGCGTGGATCCGGATGACAGTCCCCAACTGGATGAGCTGGTTAGAGCACGAGAAGACTGAGAGGTATATCAAGTCAATACAAGTTTTACAAAAAAATATGCAAATGATCATTTATTTGCATACAAAGGGATGTTTGTTTGTGTTTTGCCAGCACATGAGGACATGAGACTGAATAATGGTAATTATGACAAAAATAAACGACTTCCAATGAGATCTAAACTATGAAGCTCCACTGGATGTTAAAGAGACAGTTTTGATTTGATGTGCGAGTTTGAGGACGATTCCCGGGGGGTCTGAGTGAGTGTGTGTGTGGGGGGGGGGGGGGGGGGTAGTGCTTTTTGCAGTACTGCAGTCCCAGATGGGATTTAAGCAGATAAAAAGAATTATTTTTACATTAAAGTCTCGTCCGGTCACCGAAGGCAGTTGCTTTAGAGCAGATGTCAAGGTAATTTGTATTTCCTGCTCCCGCTGTGTCATTTTTTTTCTGGATGTGGTACCACGGCCGAGTTAATTGAGTGTCTGATGACTTGACAAACTTCGGCGACTCCAGCTGACCCTGCACTGTCCCAACCGAACGGGACCTCTCAAGAACAATTAAGTAGGAATGCCACAGCGGGGCAGGGGCAGTGACAGGGGCCGGCCAGGCATTCTAACGCTCCTGTCCAAACGTGTCCCAAGAAATAAAGCATCAAAGTCAGCCCCCCCCCGTAATTCCCTGTTTGTTTTATGGACAGATTGCTGCCGAGCACCTTTCACACGCTTGGATCCATAACAGAAAGAGAAGATTAAAACGCATTTACAGACAACACTGCATGTGTTGCGGGGAACGGAGAATAGGCGTATCGCACGTGACGTTGACGCAACAGAAGGGAGTGTTGCATTTCAAACAAAGGCAGAGGGGTGTTTGTTGTCCTCAATAATCTGCTCACTGAGCGTTTCCATCGGAACGCCAGCTTTCTGAACATTCCGAACAGCAGGTTTTCTAATATTCATACAGCAGGTAAACTTCTGGAGCCCTGCACGAACTCTATTAACTCACCAGACTCCAATAAGAGATCCACTGACCCTGAAGCTACTACCACCTCTACGTCTCTTGACAGAGCGGTTCAGAGCAAGAAAAACCCTTGCACCGAAAGAGGGGCCCCTTTTATTTTCCTTTCAGTCATTTGAGGTAAACACACGCGACAAGGTGTGACTAAGCACAAACAGATGATACAGAATGTCCTCTCTGATAATTACATAGAACGGTTTTCAGACAGGGCTGCATCCAACCGGCTATTTCCCTCCCATCTACACCCAACTGCAAAAAGAGAAGTTATGAAACCAGCGGCAGGCAGGGGTTAGACCCCCCCCCCCCCCCTCTCTCTCTCTCTCTCTCTCTCTCTCTTTGGTCAGCGAGTGACAGTCGCGTGCGTCCACTGACACTTAAAGTGAAGCTGCTTTTTGCTCGGAGGGGGGGGCTGAAACAGAGAATGGGAGTAAAAATGGAGAATGTGACATGGGGGGACCTGTTGCGTCCAGGCCAGGGGGAGGTTGTCTCATTTCACTCTGACACGGGAAAGCAGAGATAAGAGCTCCCTGCACTCTTACTGGTTTGGCATGGATGTGTGCGAGTTATTGTCCTTGCTCCCGCGGCCTTGCTTAATAAGTACGCCTACTCGCCCCTGACCGTCCATCAACTTCCCCGGAGCGCCCCGGCAGTCTTCCCGGGCACCAATTACGGCGGGACTTGTCCCTTCCTCTCCTCTGCCTCGGAAGTGATGTGGCCTGCCCTACAGGGTCGACACCACCGCTACACCCACATAGCTGCAGAGATCCTGCGAGGGGCTCCGCAGCAAATCCTGGAGAAATGATAATTATGACATCCGCCCACTCTAGAGGCGAGAGATATAGTTCAACTCCCTTGCCCCGTGTACCAACCGTTTTTTTTTTTAAATTTATGTTTGACTGATTCAATATTCTGTGGGCTGGCGCTGCCTACTCTCTCCGTGTCTTAGAGGCTCCTCCAGTTTATCTGCAGTCTCTCTCTCTCTCTCTCTCTCTCTCTCTCTCTCTCTCTCTCTCTCTCTCTCTCTAAAAGGTAGTGTGCTCGGGTAAAGTTTCACAACGCCCTCCCCTCTTAAGCCTGCACACTGCTCGCACCAATCACACCAATTTCCTGTGATTGTGTCCCACACGACAACAACACCTATTCCAAAAAAATGCATTGTGTTTGAATAGGTGTTGCTTTCAGTGCAAAGGCATCTTGTTTGTTTCGACAGAGATCCGTCGACCACTGCAGCATCTGATTGCCACAGCTCGGCCAATAATTCTCTTCCCTAATAATGTCAGTGCCTCCATGATTACTGGGATTGAACCAGTGGTCCTTTAAAGCTGGAGAAAATGGGCCCTGTCATCATAAATGCAAACCATTACATGCAGACGTCTTGTTGACTACACTTGGAAAAAAGCTGGATGACGAAACAAAGCAGCGAACAACATTCCCCCTCGTGTTCTGCGTGATCTGTTCAATTGCTCCACATGGGCTCAGGCCTCTTTAAAAACCCATCAATCAATAATTAATCCCGAGTCACCCAGGCACATGAATGCTTTAAACTGTACATGCATTCATGCTATGGAACACTTATAGACCAAGCCACCGGATTAGGAAAAACATCGATTCATCCAACCAAAACATTGGGATTCCCAACTCAATTATGCAGCTCGCACAAGTTAAAAGCTAATTAGACACTTCTTCCCTCCATTAACTAACCTCCACCTCGCATGGTAAAAAGTGCAAACTGATTAAAAATTAAGCCGCAGTCAAATCTCATTCTCTCAGTTTATGTGTGTTTAATACCAACAGGGCTGCGTAAAGAGATTTAAAACGGGAGCTCAAATGAGGAATTACGCATTAAAACGAAGAATTACGCATCTAATAAAAACAGAGCTCCTATCCGATTGGCGGAATTTCGCACATCTGTGACCACTCGCGTGCAATAATCCATATTCATAAACCACCACTTCGTGTAGTGGTGTCCTGACGGCAGAAGAAGAGGAGCTGTCAGCCGGTGAAACGTTAACCAGCAGAGCCATTTTTACGCATAGTGTTAATATCCAAATAACTGTGGGGGCTTGTAATAAAGCAGTGTGTATTTAAAAGAGACGCTGTGCAGGCACCACCAGTCCCCCCATTACCATAGGCCTGCACGGCGCCGTGAGATACTGTAACTGGGGGGGGGGGGGACTCACTGGTCCCCTCTCTGTCAAGTCCAGGGCACTTTTCTCTTTATAGGACCCCGGTGCCGTCATCCACATGATGAATACATTGTGACAAGCCCCATCGCCACACACTACAGGGAGAGTCGTTTTCAGCTGTCATATATGGAACGGTTTAAACTGCTCCATAACATACTTCAGCTAGTTGGAACCTGCCCCCGTAATGGACGCCTGGATTCCATACCTCTCCGAAAGACACAGCTGAGTGCAACCTACAGTAAAAGAAACTAACTCAGCACATTAATGCATTATTCTATTATTCTACGAGACAGACATCCCCGCGTCTCCTCCTCGCGACTTACCGGGTAAAACTGATGGGAAAAAAAGAAAAAAAGAGGGAAGGCTATTCCCAAAAAATTCCACCGTTCTCAGTCCATCAGGATGCGGGGAAGCGACGCATTGGAGAGGGGGTCGGTGGGTGTGTGTGTGTGGGGGGGCAACCCTCCACCACACTTTTTTTGGTCTCAGCAGTCCACGAGCAGGCGGACACACTCGTGGGGGACACTTCGCAGTCAGTCCCCCCTGCTGTCTCCACGAAGCTGTCACACAGCGAGCGACTCGATATTCCCCTTGCGCGCGGGGGACAGGTTTCCACTCCGGGTCCCGGGATGATCGGCGTCTCTCTCCTCCCCGCGGCCGAACCACACTTTAATTCTGACCGAGTTGCAGGTTTTTTAGCCACAGGAATGAAACGGCGTTGCGGTTAAAACCCCAAAAAACAAGAGGTGGCTATTTCATCTGCGTAAAGTCCACTGAAAACAACGAAAAAGCGCGCACCGTGTCCTCCCGTGGCGCCGCGCTGCGCGCTCTGTACTTGACCAGTGCGCGGTGTGGAGCTGCTCAGTCATTTACATGCTGTGGAGGTGCACGGCAGAGGCGAAGAGGAAGCGACGCCAAGCCCGCGAGAGTGCACCAGCAGGAGTTCCGGTGATGCCTTTCAGAGTAAAGCACGCGGAGTGCGTAAAATGACACGTGCTCCAAACGGATTGCGCATGTTGGCACCTCTCCCTCCTCCTTTCTTAGAATTTTGCAAAGACGAAGGCGTTTTGAAGCACGGGTGAGCAACACATCCACATATTGATTTAATAAAACCAGGACTGAAATCGCAACTTCCGCTGTTTCCTTGTACATGTGTCTTCACTTTTCATACAGCTGGAGGAAGCTCTGTGGCGATGGCACAGAGCTCCTCCTCTTGGAGGTTCTTGAAATATCAAGAAAAAAAAAAACTTGCCTTGATGGTCTTTAAATAACCCTGGATGTAGCACCAAGCCAGACGGGTGAATACAAAGCTTTAATTAATAGACATATACTGCTAATGCTTCCAAAACATAGTCAGAAAATGGGCTTGTGACCATTTTAATACTCAGAGGTTGTAATTGATAGTATAAGTTCCAATGAGAGGAAACTGGAAGGGCATTTGCTGCTTGGAAGTCCAGTGATTAAGTCAAACAAAGCGCAGCTCCACACCCCCGCAGCGAACTGGGAGCTCAAGCTGGTCTACGTCCTTGAGCATGACACCGAAGAGCACCACCAGCCACCAGCCAAGCTGCGGATCGGCCTGACCTCTGAACCCCCCCGGGGCCGATAAAGTATAATCATAATTATGCCGGCTCAAGCTTCTGTGCGATTTAAAAAATGCCAAACAGTTGGATGCAGAAAACCCACCGGCAGTAACTTTGGGCTGGGGGGGGGTGTACTGGCTGATTCATCTACGTGTGAACTCTGGTTGATATTATGAGCGGCTCGCTGGTTGATCACTTTCAGATGGGCCAGGAATTTCTCCCTCACGTTGCGTTTTTTTTTGTGTGTTTTTTTTGCCTGTGCCAAGTTTGTCTCAGCATTAGTGTACAACTTAACTCCCATCTGCAGCATTATGGCGTGGTGAAGCCTGTATAAGCCCGGGCTTGGCCTCACCGGTGAACCAACCCCCAGATACATCTTCTCAGGTCGGAGGCTTAAGATGTGGGAGGGAACAAAAGGTGTAAATATGAGAACCTTAAACAATTCCTCGAGGGCTTATGAGAGAGAAGATGTTTTCTCAGCCCAGGGGGGTTATTTGAATCGCTTTTTGTGCGTTTGATATTTAGAAGGATTTCGCCAGAAAAGCCGGGGGATGGATGACCTTGAAATTTTCGTGGAAGGATAGAGTATGAGTCACGACAGTTTCTCTCTCTTTTTTTCACTTTTTAGTTTGCCTTTTTCAACATGTCCATTGATTTTAATGAGTGTGTATTTGGTGCTGCATTAAATGACGTAAATTGTGGTTTTAAAAGGGGGGGGGGGGGGCAGTTGGAGACATATGTGCTCTACTAGCTGCTTTTCTAGTTGCTGAATTAAAAAGTTAGCCGACATATCATTTGTTATTCCTACAAGTCAACCTCATGTGACATCATATTTTTCTGCAAAGAGTTTCCAGCATTTATTACAAAATAGAATCAATATTTAAACAGTGCAGGCCATTTAAATACCAATTATTTTAAGTTACACTTATTTACAATATTTTTGCAATATTACTCATAATAACTCCCGGAGCTCATATCCCATTCTCTTGAAGAGAAAATACACTGTTTTCTGTACGACTACTGATGAGGCCATTAACAATCCCTATCAGTACGGTGCGGTGCTCTTCATCACATGGGCGTGAACTTACAATAAATCAAATATATGAAGATAAGATGCATATCTTCATTGTGCTGTATTTGCTTTTAGGAACAAACAGCTGTTGATACTGCCGTCATCCCGACAAGGGCACGACGGGTTTAATTATTTATTTCCTCTTTTATTATTGATCTGTTGTTTGATCGCGGGACAAGGTGCTCTTTGTTCATAATCAAATGCAAATATTAACATCGCCGCGGTGCAGGTGGCACATGCACGTGGATATAATGAAGGGTCTTTGTTGGTTTACCGGCGACGGAAGCTGCACAAAAGGTAACGAAGAGAAAGAAGTCGGAACTTTACCCAAATCTATTATTCAAAGCTTTGTTCACAATTCAAGTGTCAACTCCTGTTCTTTATGCTGTGTTGCCGCTGAGCTGTGTGTGGTTGAATCCGCCGGAAGGCGACTTTGTACATCCCGGGAACACCTAGGTCACATGTGGTGGATGAAACAAGAGACCAGGGGGGGCCCCACAGTGGAGAGAAACAAACCCACTCAGACGAGGCTGACAATGTTTGACGGTTTTTTCCGAGACAGCTTGAGATGCTGATTCCACCTGATGGAGTTCGTTGAAGCCGGAGTTTTGCAGTTGTTGCAAGCAAACGCCCTGTCAGTGTCTCTCGGGTGGTGTTGACGTCCCGCTTGTGACAACTGTGTCCCCGCGTTGCATCAGCTCCAGATGCAACATATCGAGAGGCCCCGGTAATTATTCGGCGCTTCCATCAACACGGATGCTGAGGTTATTAAGTTAATTTGGTTTACAAGTAGGGTTGCAAAGGGGCGGGCAATTTCTGGTAAATTTCCGGAAACGTTCCATGGGAATATTGACTTGGGAATTTTGAAAAAAATAAAAATATTCGCAAATTAAACCTTGCGCAATAAAAACATCATTCAAAACTCTGTTTTAAAGATGTATGGAATGCAGCACACGCTGCACGTTGCAATTTCAACCCTCCACTGTGCATTTCTCCATCACATGCACAGATAATTCCCAGCATCCTTCACACTACAGCAAGGCTATTGAGCTTCGATGATATAACAGGGGGAATTATATTAACATGCTGATTGAGGATTGTTCATCTGTCCATTTAGCCTATTTCTATTCATTTATCCATCAATTGTAAAAAATTTTAAAGACGATTCTAATTATTTGACCAACTATTTATATCTCTGGCATTGCATTAATGTTTTTTTACAAGCTTTTTTCTCCTCTTATTCTACAGAACACTTCCACGTGCACTATCTCATGTGTGGAGACATTTCACCCCAGCCAATGTAGAAGGAAAGGCTGTGTACATTTGCAAATACTGTGCAAAGACCTATGTTAAGATTGACACAAAGATGCAGAAGCATAAAGTCAAGTGCCCAAAGTTTCCTCAGGGCTCAAATCAGCCTATGACTAAACAAAATGTTTATATTTATGTCTGTATATGACAAGGTAAAACAGTTAGTATAAATTACCCACATAATTTCCAGTTTTTTTCCGTTAATTCACGTTAATTCACGTTAATTCACGTTAATTCACGTTAATTCACGTATATTCCCGTATATTCCCATGGAAAGTTTCCCACTTTGAATATTCCCGGAATTTTGCAACCCTATTTACAAGCACCATTTTTCCTCTTTTTTTTTTTACATTGGTTTCCTTTTAATGTTTGTCTTTCACCA
The DNA here is from genome assembly GCF_947347685.1 of Pleuronectes platessa. Taxonomy (NCBI): domain Eukaryota; kingdom Metazoa; phylum Chordata; class Actinopteri; order Pleuronectiformes; family Pleuronectidae; genus Pleuronectes; species Pleuronectes platessa. The sequence goes on along the minus strand of NC_070649.1, from coordinate 10,228,650 downwards.
CGGGATTCCCACGATTCTCCCCGCTGCAGTTTGTAAGCCTTAAGATAGCGAGCCAAGTGCACCCGAGCTGCAACGCGTGCAAGTCTTGATTTAACATTTTGTCCACTGAACACCATCATTAAAAACTAAGAAGCAACAAAGCAAAAAAACGGCAGGAAAACAAATCTTCTAATCAAAGAAAGCAGCAGATATGAAGCTTCATCCAACTATTCTCACATTTGTTGAAAATCTGGGGCTCAACATTGGAAATTATTGTTTATTGGGAGTGTTTGACTCGCAATGAGGCTATCATCACGTTTTATTTGTTGGTTACCACCGCTGCACAAAAACAACGGGAGAGATCAGATGCGTTACTTGGTGGAAAGGACTCGCTGTTTGTTTATTTGTTTATTTAGAAGGATCCCCATTAGCTCTACCCTAAGACAGAGCTACTTTTAGTGGGGTCCACATTTAAGACATACATACAGATATCAAACATTTTAAAACAAACATTAAATACCAATATCAAACATTAAAAACATACGTTACATTATAATTGTATTACATTATACATATCAAAAGTTAATGTTCATAAAAATAGTGATCATATAATATTACAGATATCAAAAATAAAATTAGTGGTTATGCAATATTACCTTTGTCATGATATAAAACATTGAAATATACAATTCCATTGAGCGAAAACTGCAAACCATGTAAGAGAATACTACTCCTTTATGTACAGTACCTCACCATCTAGTGTCACTAGTATGGTGTTGATCAGTTTTGCAAAGATTACGCAAAACCTACATGACGGATTCCCACTGCACTTGGTGGACGGATGTGGTGTGTGGTCAGGGAAGAAGCCCCTGAATTCAGGTGCGGATCCAGACAAGGGGTCGATCCCCATTGTGAAAAAGGTTGTTATTATCCCTTGCTTTCCTCTTGGATTATTCATTATCTGGTTTCCCTAGTTTCTTGGTCAAAACTGTGCTTATGCATGATTAAAACAAAACTCGCAGTCGCAGCTTTCTCATGCAAATCGTGTATTTTCTGATAATTGAGTCTTCTGAAGGACCTTCCCTTTGCCAAACAAAGGATTTCTTTTTTACATAATAGTTTGCATAATGGCGCTGTAACAATATGCACAATTATCATCAATGGATCCCGCGGTTGTTTTTTTTATCCATCAAGGTCAGATTCTGTGCTGCATTTTAGGAAAAGAAAAAAAAATCCCACTGTATACACGAGTCCCCGGCTTTGTTTGGACCCGAAGGCTCGCGGATTTCTGCGACCCATCCGGAGCCATATCCTGTCTGCTGCTACTTTTAGTTCCTCTGATGTCACCATCAGTCATCCTCATGCGGGCGGCGCGGCGCCAACGGATCCAACAGGAGGAAGAAAACTGCAGCGTGACGAGATTCAAAGGACAGGGCCAACTTTTGCTTCCCTGCGACGAGACTCCCTTCCCCAAATAACGGAAGATCCTTCTTGAATCCGTGTGTGTTTTCTGTCTTTGGCCGGAAGGAGCTGTGGCCCACCCACGTGTCCTGCGCTGCACAGTTTGTGCTCTGCAGTCGGAGATGTCTCACATGCTCTGCATCAGGGATCCTGAGGAAAAGATGCATTGTCTTGCCAGGACCTGAACCGGGTAATATTAGTCTCGCTCTTCGCTCTGTCTCCTGTCGAAAGGAGAAATAATAGACCAGGCCAAAACTTCAGAATCCCATTGAGTCCTCAACGCGGTCCACCTCGAGCTATCTATCGTGAAGGAGTGGTAAGTTAAAGTCCACAAACTGACACTGTGTGGGACTAAGGTCAACCAACACTGTAATGCTGCTGGAGCCGGAGACATCCCCCATTAAAAACACCAGTGAATCTACGTTTGCTCATTTGAAACGATGGCGGTTGTTTCTTCACTTCTGCGCCAATAGAAACACTTTAGTGAGAGGCGGTGGACTAGTGGCAGAAACTTGGACTAAGGGCAGAAAAGGTCTCTGGTTCGACTCCACGGAGAAACAACAAAAAGACGAATCTGGATTGATCTGTCCAAAAATCCAAGAGGATTCTCCCTACCCTGTCTAGTGCCCCTGAGCAAGGCACCGTACTCCCCCAGCATCTGCTCCCCGTGCGCCGTACATGGCTGCTCACTGCTCTGTGTGTCCTGCACCAGATGGGTTAAAAGCAGAGGTTAAATTTCCCTACCTGCATGAGAGTGCCTGTGCATGTCTGTGCATGTGTTTGGGACAAATAAATGCATCTTAATCTTACATACATCAAGTGCTTTCATTGCACCCTGTCTGACGTCTTCCTCCCACATTCCAGAGCCATACAGCTTCGGTAAATTGAGGACACTAAATTGCCCATAGGTGTGAGTGCATGTTTTGTCTCCATGGCTACGTCCACTTCTCATCCCCGCTGCTGTGTCCACGCCTTCCGTCCACATTACTCAGAGGCGTCTAGAAATGCCGCCGGTCCCGTTTCAGTTAGAAAAATAAGGGGCGGGGTTAAAAAGAAGCAGACACATTTGTAAATGATGACACAGTCTCTTGCTTCAAACATGTAAGGACGAGGAGTTTTAAAACACCATTTTAAAACGAGGCGAGCAGGAACAACTGTACTAGATTAGATTAGATTATATCCAAGAGAGCGGTTTTGTTCAGATTCAGAGGCCGAGGTGTCACACCTGTAACTTCAGATCAGTATAGGGAACTAAATGAAAATATAGCCTCACGTAACTATGCCACTAGACGAGCAATAGAAGGTAGGTTTAAACTCCCAAGAACTAATACCAATTTTCTTAAAACGCACTGTGGGATACAGAGCCATGAAGTTATGGAACCTACTACCAGCAGAAATTATTAGCGTGAAATGTAAATGTATGTTCAAAAAGCAAATAATGAAACACTTGGGTACAGCATACTTGTGACACTAGATGGTGAGTTACTGTACATAAAGGAGTAGTATTCTCTTACATGGTTTGCAGTTTTCGCTTCTATTGAATTGTATGTATCAGTGTTTTATATCATGACAAAGGTGCTATTGCATAACCACTAAATTTATTTTTGATATCTGTAATATTATATGAACACTATTTTTATGTATATTAACTTTTGATATCTATAATGTAACATATTTATATTTATAATGTAACGTATGTTTTAAATGTTTGATATTGGTATTTAATGTTTTTTTTTAAATGTTTGATATCTGTATGTACAGTGCCTTGCATAAGTATTCACCCCCCTTGGACTTTTTCCCATTATGTACTGTTACTAACTGGAATTCAAATAGACTTAAATAAACTTTTTCCTGTTTGATCAACAAAACATGCATAGTACTTTGGAGGTGCAAAATAAATTTTATTGTGACACAAACAATAATGAGAACAAAAAAGTTGACATCTGTTGGGTGCATAAGTATTCACCCCCCTGTGTCAATACTTGGTAGAACCCCCTTTCGCTGCAATTACAGCTGCAAGTCTTTTGGGGTATGTCTCTACCAGCTTTGCACATCTAGAGATGGAAAGGTTTGTCCATTCTTCTTGGCAAAAAAGATGAAGCTCAGTCAGATTGGATGGAGACCGTCTGTGAACCGCAATCTTCAAGTCTTGCCATAGAATCTCTATTGGATTGAGGTCTGGGCTTTGACTGGGCCATTTTAAGACATTAACATTCTTTAATCCAAACCATTCCTTTGTAGCTCTGGCTGTATGTTTAGGGTCATTGTCCTGCTGGAAGATGAACCTCCGCCCCAGTCTCAAGTCTTTTGCAGACTGCATCAGATTTTCTTCAAGGATTTCCCTGTATTTGGATACATCCATCTTTCCCTCTATTCTGACCAGTTTCCCTGTACCTGCTGAAGAGAAGCATCCCCACAGCATGATGCTACCACCACCATGTTTCACTGTTGGGATGGTGTGCTCAGGGTGATGGGCAGTGTTGGGTTTTCGCCACACATAGCGTTTTGCATTGAGGCCAAAAAGTTCAATTTTGGTCTCATCTGACCAGAGCACCTTCTTCCACATGTTTGCTGTGTCTCCCACATGGCTTCTGGCAAACTCCAAACGGGATTTTTTATGGATCCCTTTCAACAATGGCTTTCTTCTTGCCACTCTTCCATAAAGGCCAGATTGGTGGAGTAGACTACTAATAGTTGTCCTGTAGACAGATTCTCCCACCTCAGCTGTGGATCTCTGCAACTCCTCCAGAGTAACCATGGGCCTCCTGGTTGCTTCTCTGATTAATTTTCTCCTTGTCCGACTCTTCAGTTTGGGTGGACGGCCTCCTTTTGGTAGGTTTGCGGTTGTGCCATATTCTTTCCATTTTCTTATGATGGATTTTATGGTGCTCAGAGAGATGTTCAAAGCTCTGGATATTTTTTTATAACCTAACCCTGCTTCATATTTCTCCACAACTTTATCCCTGACCTGTTTGGTGAGCTCCTTGGTCTTCATGATGCTGTTTGTTCAGTAATGATCTCCAACAAACTCTGAGTCCGTCACAGAACAGGTGTATTTATACTGAGATTAAATTGCAGACAGGTGGACCCTATTTACTAATTATGTGACTTGCAAATGTGACTTGTGAATGCAATTGGTCGCACCAGATCTTTGTTAGGGGTTTCACAGTAAAGGGGGTGAATACATATGCACTCAACACTTTTCAGATTTTTATTTGTAAATAATTGTGAAATCCATGTAATATTTCCCCCCACTTCCAAATGATGCACTATTTTGTGTTGGTCCATTACATAAACTCACGATGAAATAAATTTTAATCTGTGGTTATACCATGACAAAATGTAGAAAAGTCCAAAGGGGGTGAATACTTATGCAAGGCACTGTATGTCTTAAATGTGGACCCCACTAACAGTAGCTCTGTCTTCGGGTAGAGCTAATGGGGATCCTTCTAAATAAACAAATAAACTTTGGCAACATATGTTGTCTCAAAATGGCTAACAATTAATAATGCGTGATCTTTTGTCGACTTAAGGCTGAAATCAAATGAGAGATTTGACTGAAACAAGGAGCGGGACGTTGATTCAGGACGTCATCAAACTCATTTGTTGTTATTCTTTTTTATTAAGTCACCCCTTATTGTAGAAGTAGGGATTATAAGATTGTTATTTTTTGTTATAATGAAGTAATTCAATGTTTTGTAGGCTTTTCAATTATTGGTACACATCGTTGCGTGTTTTCAGCGACTGAGTTGTAGCAGTCGGGTTGTTAGGTGAGCTGGGTGGCCGGTGGAATAAAGACCCTCTTGATACTTGTTGTCCGTTGTCTCTTATCGCTCGGAACCACCAGACCGTGAAGGACCAAATCCCCCATGGGACACATGGATGGCTTTGTGTCCCCCCGGCTCTTATCACCCGTCCTGTCCTTTTTCACGGCTCTCCACCTGTTGCGGCTCCTGAACTTTCCCATGACACAACCCAGGGCGGACTTGTTGTTGGACGCGGGGAGGCGAGACAGACTCCGGGGACGCCGCTGAAAGACGCCGTCTCCCTTGGAACTGTAACCATCCCGGATTGGCATTTACATTCGGTGTGTACTTTAAAGTCTGTCGGTGGGAATGCAAAGCTGGAGAGAGTCAGAGCAAACACACGTGCTGCCGGGCTGATATTTGCACATGCTAACTGCTAAAGCCAGCTGATGACAGCCACTCCGGCGAGCTAGCGTCTGCCAGCATCGGTAACTTGCAGCTTTTCCCTCTTTCCCCCGAAGACCCGAACCCTGCCTGTTTGACAAACACGCATCAGGCGAGAGGAGAGGAGCATGCTAATTGCCTTCGCTGACTCAGGCCCGGGCTTGCAGGAGATTTGATAGCTCCGCGCCGGCTGTCCAACCTGTCCTAGTGGTGTTGCGTAGCATGTTTGTAGCCACAGCCAAATGCAAAGCACAGAGATGTGTGCCCTTCAAGGCGTGGTAGCATCTCGGATAGCTCAAGGCTTCACGGGCCAAATTTCATTAATTTCGAGGCTGCCTGGGAAAATGAGGTTCGGGCTGTTGTCAAAGTCAAATTTCATGTCGTGTGTGAATCATAACAGAGTCTGATTATTCAAGTCTATAACTTTGGCAGGAATCAGACCTCAAGCTGCAACACGCTTTCTCCTTCACCTCAAGTGACAGTGGTTTGTCTTCCACCGTGTTGCTCTCCCTGTCGTGATGCAATGATGTATTGGTTTGTAATTACTTTGATTCTACGAAGGTTTGTTGTTTGAGTCACCACCAAATATACCAAAACGAAACAAAGAATAAAAAATGACCTACTGTAGATTTGGGGAAATGATTGCCTCAGCGAAGGCCTTGCTCACAGTCCCAGTTCGGCGATCCAACAGGCCAACGCCTAATCCTCAATTTGTATATGTCGTAATTCACCTTCGATTTTTATTTCTATTTATAATTCATCTTAATCCAGCTCTGAACATTTGTATTCATGTATTCATTGTTTGCCTTTAATTCCTCATTTATTTCACTAGCAAAGCACCTTGTTTTGAAAGGTGCTTCATAAATAAAGATTATTAATATTGTTATTATTATTGGACGTTATTTGGGCTGCGGCGCTGAACCTCACCTTAGCCTCGCTTTGAGGACACCAGGTGCAACTTGCTTTAATGTCACCTCCCGCCTTCACCCTTTATGCCCAAAAAGTCCCTGCTGGCTTAGGGAACCCACACAGCACGGCTGACATATTATTCTGGCGGGGCTTTGGTATTTCTCGGGAGCTTGTGCAGGTGCTTTTCAATTCCACCCTAACACCGCCATTGCGACAAGGCGGGGGCAAAGGTGAAGGCATGACAGCCCCAGATGCAAAAGGCACAGCAGGCCGGGCCGGGGAAATGGCAGGTGTCCGATTTGATCCCCACCCGCTCCACACCCTCTCCCCTCAGGGCGACACACTTCCAGACTATGACTGTAAGAGAGCAGGTGCCAATGGCTCCCCGGGCAAGTGCCTAGATCTGACATGAAAGGACGGAAAAGCACAAGTGCTGCAGTCCAGAATTTAAATTGGATCTTATTAAGTGTACCTGTGCCCTGTTGTGCAAGGCCTCATGGGAAACGTAGTTCGACAGGGATTCGGCTCCAAAATAACCCAAATAAACCTCAGAGACATAAGAAAGCTACTGAAACTGAAAGATAATTTCTATAAATACATATTAAGAGGATAAATCAAGGCAGTGCTCTTAAACATAAAGTCGAGAATAACCTTCAAATGGCATAACGCTCCTGTAAAAAAATATATTTGGCTGCAAGGATCTGCTGCTGTGACAACACATCAAAATCTATTTGCAGAGAGAATTAGCGGACCTTTTGAATTAAAGCGGCACAGTACCGCAAAGGATACCACACACACACACACACACAGACACACACACACACACATGAAGACGCAAGGCGGAGGAAATGACTCAAGCATCGCTTTTCAACTTTCAAGCCAAACTGTCCGGGCACAAAATGCACGGACGCCCCCCCTCGAGCATTATCTCCTTGTCCTTGAGTCGCACATGCATTACTCAGGGCCGCCTGAACCCCATTGATCTACTATTGAGCCAAAATCATATTAGCAATCCAATCCCATTTGTCATAGGGCGCCCTTCCCCTCAGCTTTCTCTCTCTCTTACTTGTGCGACATGAGTCATAAGTGCAATATGACAAATCCCTGGAAACGTCGCCCCCCCCCCCCCCCTTGTAAATTCTCGTCCCCTGCACACCTGCCCGCTCTTGAGCGATGTTCATCGGACACCGATCCGGTCACCCTCATGCCAGACCCCCCCCCCCCCCCCCCCCGCGTCCAACACCCCGCCCTACCTGCCACATAGTGCTACAAAGGACCACTACCTGGCCGGGCGTCCGGCTTATTGTTCACCTGGGGACGGGTTTTTAATTAAATCCTAACGCTGCTTTTGTGTTTTACTACAAAAGCGTCTGGTGCCATTGTCGTCAGGCCGGGAGCCACCTCAGCTTTTTTGTGTGCGTGGGCCGCTGATCTATGAGCCACTTCCAGGTAAAGCAGCAAGCTGAGAACTACCCCCCCCCCCCCCACCCTCCCCCTGACCCCTGTGACGTCAATTCCGATGAAAGGGGACAGCTTATTTCTGTTTTTGCCGATGGAGTGGTTTTGTGAAGGATCAGAAAGGCCCCGGGGGTGCGATCCCTCTGTCACACGGCCCCCTCAGTCTATTGCGTACTGATTTCCCACCTCGCAGTGCCTGTCACTGGGCCTGTCTCCTTCTGTTTCTTCGTGCACAATGTTTGTGCCGACTGGTGCAATTGGTGGCCATTTGGGGTCAGCGGGCTCAAAAGTGCGAAGAGTTAGTTTCAATGCAGTTTAATCGGTTTTTCCTGAGGGTGTATTCCCAGTTTATAGGGTTTAATACACAACAGAAACACACAAAATAACAGTTTGTCTGATATATAAGTTGTACAGGTCATTGTATTGAATTTAATTGTGTGGTCCAATTTAATTAGTTTTATGTATTAATTAATTCCTCTTTAAGTAGAAGGGAAAACAATCTAATGAGGTTTTTTGATCCAACTGTACATTTCAACTAGCCACTGCAGACCTGATGGGGGAACATACTGGTGTATTGTTAAATGTTAGTTTTTGTGGCCCTCTGCTGGCGATTTGATGTAACAACACACAACACTGAAAACTGAGGAGACGACGTGCTATAAACTCACTACAGTCACATTGAAGCAACTATTAAAAGGCACTGGTGCTAAATTCTCAGTGTAACACATCTAACAAAAACATGCATTAAATGCAACTCCAAATAGCCTCAACTCATAACCTGAAAACCAGTTTAAGTCCCATAGATTTATGGGAAGGCCTCAAATTATGAATGAAGTGATTTTCCGGCTGGTTTATGTTTTACACCCTGAATGAATAAAAGGAAGGAATCCACCCATTAAGTCTGTTTGGGCAGTCCTCACCCACTCTGGTCCTCGAGCAGTGAAAGGAAGAGTAGAGAAACAAATATCTTGAGTAGAGGAAAAACGAATAACTTTTTTACTACGCCTACTGCATTATGGCAATTATAGTGAAGTAAAAGGGTGAAGAAAAACAAAATACTTGAGTGGATAGTAAAAGTACAGTGTTGAAAACGTTGCAAGGTTCCTTTGCTCAGCCTGATATTATTCTGTTATGAAAAACCAACCCTTATATTCATAGGTGGCATTTTTGTAGAAGTGAAAAGGACCCGTGATTCGTCTAATGACCTCGGATTTTCCACTTCCTATTCATGGATTTTTGAAAGGTTTTTGAAGTGTTATTTTCGAGCGGTGTTCCTATGAGCACATTAATACTAATGCTCACCCTCTCCCACCCACACCACCAGCGCACGGCTACAGAACAACAACACACATACAACGACAAGTAGAATAAAAGTAAATTAAAAGCACGGACAGGTTGTTGTGAGATAATAATTCTTATTTTATGTATCGATATGTCTCAGATATCGATCAGTAGAACATATAAAAGTACATACATAACACGTAGCTCCGGTGATGTCACAAGGACCTTTGTTGGGTTGAAACAAACCAAATTCTAATGCAATGTGAGTGTAGTGTCTTTTACCTTAAAATTTGATATGATGACAGGTTTTCTGTGATTTTATATTGTGTCTCTAATTAGTTTGAGACCTCGTGTTGTTGTTTTTTCTGTTGTGCATTTATAGGTTTTGGTTATTGACTTCAGGCTTCAGGTGACTGGCGAGTTGCACTGGTTAGAGGAGCCTATGGTGAACCACTATGTATAAGTTTCAGAAACCCAGACTACAATCTAAATCTTTTTGTCCTGTGTTCAAGTCCTTTTCTGCTTTGTTGATATGATGATGAACATACTCTGACATTACAGAATGTATATAATGCCTTTTACTTTGTAGTTTTCTTAAAAGCTGTATACATGATGCTAAAGTGAACCCTTAGGTCAGGCTCTTGCAATATCTGTCTATTCAGCAGTGCTGTCCACTGTGAAATTCATTACTGGCTCCACAGTGTCAGGAGAGTGAACCCAGGTGGGTCTCAAAACACAACAGTGTCTATTAATAGACCAATTCATACACTGCATATAGTTGTGCATGTGACTAAGCAGAAAATCCACTGTGTGTGTGTATAGAGTATTGGCTCATTGGACAAAAGCAGCAGCAGCAGCTAGCAGCGCACACACATACAAATACACTGACACACAAACACACACAACATCTCTAGGCCTCAGCTGCACATTGCCCTCCACTGGCAATTACTTCCATCCACAGACTGTGACCAGGTACTGTTACCCATGGGGTTAGCGTACACACACACACAGACACATATGCACACACACTGCTGAATGCTGATTCCGGGCTCGTGTCCACACAGCTCTGGTCTAGGACTCTGGTCCTGATCCCCTTCCTACACAGTGGCAATCCTCCTAAATGCACCCTGACGGCCGCGTGGTCACCGGCCCATGCCCGACCACCCCGGTCAAACTCGTAAAAAAGACGGCTCAACACACTCGGAGCTTTTACCGCCCTGGTGAGGTGAAGACTCAGGACACACACACACAGAAGGGAAGTAACCCGTGTGAGCCCCAGAACGCCTTGGAGACAATTAGAATGAAAGCAAATAGTGCTTGAGGTGTTTGGAGAGTGGGGGGGATTAGGGCCTCGCTGCTGGGATTAGTTCACGGGGGTTCTTACGGGGTGCTTTCACAAGCGGGTGATAAGCTCTCCGGCAACTGGAGTTCACTCTCCAAACAGATTGAGTGCTGAGCTTGAGGATGAGAGGGAGAGCGAGGTAGAGCCGTGGAGAGGGAGAGCGTGTACATCGTGGATACACAGTATAAAGACGTATGAAAAGGTGTCATGAGCAAATCAAGGCTCTGGAAATAATAATGTGATGTACAGCAACGCTCCTACATTGAATGCAGATCAAATAGATAATAAAAAAGGTTGAAATGAAAATGAAATAAAGCGAACGCACACATTTACATGGCACGTGACGCAGTAAGAGATTTTTATAGGAATCAATGAGTGAGATAAAAAAGAGATAAAGTCACTTGAGACCTAAAGCCCTCATAAAAACAAACACTAAAAAGATACAACCACTGAAACACGATGGAGGTGAGTTTCCTTTTTGGCAACACACCAATAGAGGAAATGCACACAAACAAAACAAAACAAACGTCAACAGAAATGCACGTTATTCATAGGTCCTCTTTTATTTATTTATTATCCTCATCTCAGCTGGGATTGGCTCCAGCCCCCCCCTCGAGTTGGATGAACTGGGAAGATGGGGAGTCAATGTATTACCAGCTGCTTTGGTCAGGTGACTTCATGTTTTCGACAGAAATTGAAGAACTATTTAAGAGTTATTCATGATTTTCTTTTTTTTAAAGCTTCGATACAGAAGAGAAAATAAGGTAAACATGGGCTGTGTCCAACAATCTCACGCTACCTAACTGGCCAGGTGTGTGGTGACTTTCCCTTTTCTCTCGGTGTAAAAAATATGAGATTCCTTTAAAACCATTACTGCATCTGAAGGCAACTGGCTCTCGGAGTAGAGTGGGTGTTTCCTCACCGTCACTCCAGATATCCAAATACTTTTGTTACGGCTGTAAGAACAACACAATGGTTTTCTACTACAAGGAGGACCCCAGCCTGCTAAGCATTCACGTCACTACCTCTCATGTACAATCGAAAACATGCGTGAACACCCTGTCGTGCACTTCCCTAAGATGTCTCCATGCACGTCGCAGCCGGCAGCACCTGTCGACCCCCCCCACACACACCCCAACCACCCACCCGCCTGCCTGCCTGCCTGACCCCCCTGCTGGGCTTCAACTCAAGAAGCCCACTGGGTTCTGGAACAGCCGGCCTTGTTCAGCACACCGGGGACAAGGTCGTTTAAGGGATAATGAAATCGTCTCATTGCTGTAATGAGACACATTTATAATGAAGGTGATTTGCCCCCCCC
>NC_070649.1:10101712-10211712 GCF_947347685.1 Pleuronectes platessa | reverse complement strand
GAACACTATTCGAATCCTGTCCATTTACTTCTCTCCCTTTGCTCTCACTTTGTGCGTCGACAAAACGATCAGATTAACCACCGTCCTGTCGACGGCCTCCGATGCTAAGCGGTTTAAATTGCCAGTCGTGTGCTGGACAGTAGGTTTTCCAAAAGCCGGACACCCCAAACACCTGCTGCAGTATTATTTTTAGGGGGATGGGGGGCATCTGGCATTGATCAATAACCCCACAGATGATATGGTGTGGTCATTTTGTTTTATGTGGCAGTGTAAATCTCACTCGTTGCCCCTTTGAATGGAGTTGGCGAGGGGGGGGGGGGGGGGGTTTAGTGCGTAACATCGATACGCGCTACGATCGCCGCATTTCAATTTCGCTCTCGGATTTGTCATTCTGAAAAGAGACGGCACAAGTGGCGCTCACAGGGGAGTGCAGCAAACCAAACTTCATCTCCCCCCCCCCCCCCTGTTTTTGGGGAGTGTGTGGGGCGTGGGGTGGGGTGGGGGGGCTGCTAATAAACCGCTGATTCAAGCAGCACGCTCGCTGGCAGCGTACACCTCCAGTTAACTTAACGGCCCCCATAAAATTAACGGCGGCAGTAAAACACATACCACGGAAGTATGTGTCTAATGACACCTGGAGCGCCGCAGGTCATTTACGTAGGAAAATTATACAGTAAAATATTATTGGAGCCGACAGCTGTCGAAGGATCAGAGTGCGGGGTTTTGGTTTGGGGTGGCGGGGAGTTTGAAACACATTTCATACTTTTTGGGGTTTTCTTTTGACCGTTTACTCTCAAACTAAAGTAGAGGCGACACAATTTGTTTCTCCGAAGCTCAATACAAGTGAAGATCTTCAGCTTTTAAAAAAACGGAATCAAACCTTCACCGGATGACACGTGTCGCTGCCGCTTTTCCAGGATATCCATCCCCTTGGCCATTCTGATACAGCTATTGACACTCGTGCAGTCCGCGGTGCTCTCGGTAGATAGAGGCGGGGGGGTGTAAATTGTATCTAGAAGCTACCTCGAAAGTCGGGGGGGGGGGGGGCGAAAGCCATTACTCAGGGCAAGAAGTCTCAATGTGTTTCAGAAGAACCCAGGAGGTACATGAAAATTGAAAAAAAATCATCTGCACTGAGCTGCAATATGGAGTAAATGATCCTATGCTCTGGTGAGAGGGAGAGAGAGAGAGAGAGAGAGAGAGAGAGAGAGGGGAAAAGAGCTTTTATCTGTTGCTCCTCATCTTGGGTGAGTCATTAAATCCCTCGGCCCGAAGGAACATATGTTTAGGCAGCATAAGTTATTTTTAAATCTGTGGTCACGTGCACTACAGTGGTATCCATCAAGGAATCCGTCCTTTCATGTCCCATATATTACTTTAAGTAACGCATGGAGCCTCCGCAGCTCATTATCTCGGCGTTTGCGGGTTTGTTTTGACACCGAGCGGTTTTCTTGGAAGATGTGCTCCTCGTTATTCTCATCTATGCTGTCAGCTCGCCACTACAGAAAACCTAAAAACCGGCTATAATTAAACACGCGCGGGACCAAAGTGTGAATCTATCACAGGGGGGGGGGGGGGCGATCGCCAACCCGATGCCGACTGTCTCCGGAGAGAGGCTGAATTACATCTCGCGGCCCAAATACGTGGTCGGCAGGGAGAAGCATGTGACTCAATCTGTGGGGTTCTTGTGAGATCACACCACGGACCATGTGACACTGTGAGTCACATGTTATGGGGGCCTGTTTGATTAACTTAATTTCTTCTCGGATACAAACTGTCTCGCAGGAATCCTGAATCGGCAGATGAGTCACTCGCTGTGTGTGGTAAATACACGAACATCCACTCGTCCCTCTGATCCGGTTGGACTTTTTGGGCAATTGCCGGGGTCTGGTTCATCACGGCCATTGCTGCAAAGGTTATACCGTGTCACGGCTCAGTTACTGTGGGAAATAGCAGGCAGGCTGCACTAGGAAACAGCATTCCTTTAGGCAGCTAGCACGGTTATAAGATAAGATAAGATATAAGATCCATGTATTAATCCCACACACACACTCATGCAAATGGGGAGAAATTTGTCCTCTGCTTTTGACCCATCTGGTGAACACAGCAGGACACACAGAGCAGTGGGCAGCCATGCACCGCACCCGGGGAGCAGATGTTGGGGGAGTAAGGTGCCTTGCTCAGGGGCACTTAGACAGTGGGTAGGCAGAGTCCTCTTGGACTTTTTTGGACAGATCCAGTTGTTGTCCATCCAGGTATGTTTTTTTGGTTGTCACTCCGTGGAGTTGAACCAGAGACCATCCAGTCTGATTTTCTGCCACTAGTCCACCGCCTCTCCCCCTCTTTTTTTTTTGTTATAAGGCTAAAGGAATGCGTTACATTTTAAAGGGGACATATCATGAAAAGTCCTCTTTTGTAGTGCTTCTACACGTTAATTTGGGTATCTGGCATGTCTACCGTCCCAAAAACTCTGGAAAAAAACAACTCCCACGATTTGTTGTGGTTCCTCTATGTCAGAAACGATACGCTAGAGTGCGTTGAATGGGATTACGACCAAAATAAACGTCATAGTTACACCATGCGCATGTAGGGAGTCTCGCTACATGCCCTTGGACGAGCGAGCTAAGCTAACGCTAGCCGGGGGAGCCCGGATCCCCGGCTAGCGTTAGCTAGCAAGCTAACCGGGCCGGTGGAGCCCGGCTAGCGTTAGCTCACTGCTGCTACCCGTCAGACAGTTAAGTGGCCGCATAAACAAGGGACCCTCGGGACACCTCTATATGTTGACTCAACAGTGTGGATGGATGCTGCTGCTGTGTCAGCTCAAGCTCCCACTGCTCCCACTGCGGGGCTGTGCTGGGAAGCTGGGGCTCTCGCAGCCAGGCTTCGGCCCACCTGACTCTGGTTCAAAACGAAATGGTTGCAAGATCGTATCCTCGTCTCCAGTAGCCATATTTCTAAAGAGGTAATGGATAGCTACAAATCCGGGCACTTGAATCTCGTGAAGGACGAGGGGGGGAGGGGGGGCACTCAAAACAGGTCAATCTGAGGAGGGCTGTTTTAGACAGGGTAAAAAGGTGCTGTTTTAAATGATCATTGTGGTATTTTGACCAAAATATATTGCAGACATTGCATTAAGACCCCAAGGAACCATATCAACTGTGGTAAAATGGGCATAACATGTCCCCTTTAACAAGTATGTTCTTTTGTTTTTCAGTTCAAAGTAAACCAAGCTATGCTAAGCTAAAGCAACACCGCAACATCATTGAAGAACCTCCCAATAACTGATGATGCTTCACGCATGAGCATCAATCTTGGATGTAATTAACTGTAGTAACACACAAAATATCCTGGGATACAAACGCTGCCATCTTGTGCCGGTGGTTTCATTTGGCAAAGTCTGTGTAAACATGGTGTGGGCGCGACGCTGTCCAGCCAATGACGCATGCTTAACCAATCACGAGTCAGTCTGAGCTGTTCATTGTGATGTTTCAACCCCTGTCTTATAGCATTAATTCTGAGAATTCTAACTTAAACAAACATCATGTGATAAGAACTACTCAAAATGACAGAAAGCATCTTTGAGAGAAATATAATTGACGTATGCTTTGCACTTTTTAGTTTGACCCATGTCCCACCCACTAACAATAAGAATGAAGGGGTTACGACCTTTCCTGCAGGCAGCCACCAGGTGGCGATGGCGATGCTTTGTCTTCACTTTTGGGGAGCTGTCATGTCGTCCATCTTTATATGCAATCTGTGGGCGGACCCCCTCAGAATACAGATGAACAAAAATGTGACTAGGCAAGAGACGTCCTAGATAAATTATGCTTGACATTAAAATGCTAGAAAAAGATCAAATGTACAAATACATGAAACCATTCACATGCATTCGCTACCTGTATGTTTTTTTTGTAACTGTGGGAGGATGAGGCAGCAGGAGACACTTTTATCCACTTGAAATATCAACATGATAAAAAAAATGCCTATTGATCACGTGTATACAGTCAGGGATGAATGTGTGTGTGTGTGTGTGAAGAATTTAAGATGCAGTTCACTGTGTGAAAGCAAGAGGGCATTAAAAGCCTGTGAGCCAGGCAGGAGAAAATATGCCTCTCTCAGGGCTGGTTAATGTCATTCTCTCTCTCTCTCTCTCTGTGTGTGAGGGTGTGTGTGTGTGTGTGTGTATATTTAGAGGCAGAAACAATGGCCTGATCTCTCTGGTGTTTATGCTGGTGTCCCATTTCCCCCCCGCCGAACCACTCCTGCAGTCCTCCTACACGAATGCACCGCGGCACTTACGCCATTGTCATTGAAATCAGCTTGTAAAAGAGAGAGAGAGAAAAAAAACCAGCGGGTTAAAGCTGAACTTGGCAACCTTCACCTGGTGAACGTGTTTGAGGAGTGCTGATGGTGCATGGGGGCTGGGGGGGGGACCACATTCAGATCTAGTGTGAGCCTAAGGTTTTGCTCATGACAAAACAGCCCCCCCCCCATACCCCCAAAAAATCCCTGCGTTTCAACTTGATGACTCAGGACAGTAGTTCATTTTAATGAGGGGGGTGAGTTCTGACATTAATACACTGCCTGCCATGTGCTCCTGTCTGGCTTTTAAATATATATTTAGAAACTACATTTTCATCGTTTCTCCCTTGTTCTCCTTTTTTTTTTATGTGGCGTTCATGAATAATTTGTCAAACGATGGCACCAAAACGTTTGATAAAACCATATTGGATGTGGAATAACGGAAAATCTCGATGGGCATGTCCATCCATTAAACCAACATTTATAAAATAGCTTATTTAGCTGTAATGGGGCTTTGCAGGATGTGTTTAAAAAAAAAAAAGCAAAAGGGACATTACTTGTTGAGAGAGTAAATGGACAGATAAAGGATGTGGCGAGAGCCATCACCGAGGCGAAAGGGAAGATTCATTATCGTTTGTTGTGGGTAAAGTCACGGAAAGACTTTCGTTGTTGTTGTTCAATCACAACTGCGGAATCTCATCAATCTATTGATTGCGAGGTGGAGTGAAAAACTATAAATCACTATAGGTGCAAGGGTATGTCTTGATTACGACCCCCATAGGGCTGAGGGGTTTAAAGAGAGAAATTGTAATCACTCTCCCTTGGAAGAAGAAGGTTAAATATATCTCCTTCTCTTCGTGGGGTTTGAGCTTCCTCCCCATGCCTGTGTGTCCCTATAGGAGCAAAGTGATTGTTTTGTTCAGCCAATGTCCTAGTTGTTCAAATCAAGAAAATAGAGGGATGGACAGTTCTGGATAGGACATTGGCAGTGCACGATGGACATGACAAAAGACTCGGTGAAGACACAGTTGGCTGCCGCAGGAAGGTTGTGGGTTCAAATCCAGATGGCTGAGAGGGGTCTTTCTGTGCAGGGTTTGCATGTTGTCTAGATCAGAGGTCTTCAACAGGGGGTCCGCGGAGGTACTGCAGGGGGGTCGTGAAATGTTTGGTTGATTAGAATTTTTTTCTAATTTTCTAACCAATTTTTTCCCCACAAATTGAAATGTGTTTAAATACAAATTAACATGCATCCAACATATTGAGAGGCTGATTTGAAACTCTGCCTGACAACCTCCATCCCTCCAAGGTTAGATAGGTTGTGTGCTACCCATCAGAGTCCGACATCTCACTGATGTGGGAGTATGTGTGGCATCCACAGATGGCTTGAGGATTCACTGTCTCTTCTACATGTATGTTTAAAATAAAAACATGGATCTGTGAATTACTTTAATAGCTCAGTGTTGTATGCAAGATGTATGTTTATAAATGGCAGTGGCATGGCCACCCTGTACCTAGAACATGTTTAAATTAAAAACATTAATATATGAGCCTGTGTTATATTTGAATAGCTTAGTATTGAATGCACAATAACAGGGTAGCTATGTTTATATATGTCACTAGGCCCAGTTTAATATAAAACACAATTGTATACAATATATATAGTAGGGGGTCCCTGCTCCATCTCTCCACCAGTTTTGGGGTCCTCGGCCTGAAAAACGTTGAAGACCCCTGGTCTAGATAAAGAGGTTTAAATGTAGGGCATGCAATCTGCAGTGGTGGAGGAAGAGCTGAAACATTTACCTTAAGTTAGAGTTATAAAATGTACTCAAGTCAAAGTAAAGATGCCGCATGAGCTCTCCTACTTGTACAGTAGTCTAAAGTTAAAGTGCTTTGAGAGTGTGGCCTGTCCCCTAATGCAACAGTCAACTGCATCGTTTACTTAACTGTGTCTGTTGCATTTTCTCTGTAATGCAATAGTACAGATTCTGTTATATTCATAAATAATGCAGCAGATGAAGGTAGAGAAAATGCATTGTTATATTAAAGGTGGAGTCTCGGAGGTGGCCCTCCAACAAATCAATTTCAGGCCTTTTCCTGAAATTGTCCTGTCCTCCAAGGAAGTGGGTTCTTATGTAAACCTGTCCTCAACAGTTAGATCACTGAACCAGTTCCCCTTTAAGTGCAAAGACTCGGCAACATGTGTAGTGCAGGAAAAGTGTTAAGTACCTGGAAATAAATCTACTCAAGGAAGGTACATGTAAATGATCATTTAGATACATACAGTAACTAAGTAAATGTACTTTGTTACATAACTCAAGGATCAAACGACAGAGACACAAAATCTACAATACCCACGGATGAATCACAATTTATACCGAAGGACATAACAATGCAGAATTGTGAAAGAACATTGACTTCAAGCCCTTTTTGCTTTTAAACTCTCCATTCTCTCAAAAGTGTGTCACACCCCGAGTGGCTGTCACATCACTAGGGCTCACTCCGACATTCTCTGGACATTTTAGAAAAGGAAACATTTTTGGAAAATGTTCGGAGAGTAACTGACTCGGACATTTGTGTTGTACATGTACGGTTATGAAGCGATCTGAGCACCCTGCCTTTTGGCAAAATGTACATAAGAGTACATTGATTTCTCCGATACACAAACGTCGCTTTTCTTTCATTCCTCCTGTTTCTGTCAATATTCATCCGAAAACAAACCGCAAACACCATATTTCGATACTATCCCACGTCTTCCCTCTCTGAAAGCTTTTTTGTTTCCCTTTTGACGGACGCGTCACCTTTGATTTTCAACATGCTCGCACAACATATCACGCAAACAACAATATAGTGTTTATGCTGTAGTAGTGGGTCCTGCTTGATTCGATCAGTGCCTTAAGAAGCTGATTGATCGTTCTCACAACTAAATTCCCAGGCTGCTCACAGGCAACTGGTTAGCAACCCCCCCCTTTCACCTGACTGTGACTGATTAGGGCGGTTTGTCTCTACACCTCCGCCGCCAGTGGACCAAAAAAAAGAAAAGAGGATGGTTTTCTGTTTCTCCCAGACGCCGAGACCTGCCGCTCTGATAAACCGTTAAGAAGCTGATGTTCAATCCCGTCGACTGATCGCCGGCTGATTCCGATCGGACAGATCTCATCTTGTTATCGCTGTCGCCACTACATGAGGTTAACACCCGGCCAAGCCAAGCAATTTGGCGATTGCTCCACGTGGGGGCCAATGCTTATTTGCACCTAGACCTTTGATTAGCCTGATATTTTACTGCATTTCATTATATTTTTCGAAGACGGTGACATTATGGGTTTGTGAGAAACCGTGACTTTTCTGTTAATTACATCTTATTACAGACACATTACGCGGCTTTTACTTCAAGTGCAAGCCTTGTTGATGGGCTATTACGGTGTAATGAATTGCCATCACAGACTTAAACAGGTAGGTGTGACCCCGGTCACCGTCTCCTGAGGATGGGAGTTGATGAATGCTCCTGTCATTCTTCCAAACCCAATGCCCTGGAACGGGAGTCCCCGCCGTGTTGTCCAGTTCAGTCACATCGGACAAATACGCACAGAAAGACGAGCTGATGAGACGAGAATACAAATTCTGACAGAGAGAGGCAACCCCCCCGACGAATGGGAGAGAGCAGCCAGATTCATACAAATGACCCTGACGGGAGCCTCTAAAAAGAAAGGAGCCCAGACACTGGCAGCAGCACCGGGCAGGAATGAAGCAACAGGCTGGAAAAAAAACGCTGACACCTTAGATCCATCGCTGGTTAATGGGGACATCCCCCGAGGAGATGTAGAAATCTTCTTCCCCAACCCGAGGCTGACATTTGGTTGCTTTTAACACCAGAACACCATTTGATAAACCCCCTTCCGGCAACGGTCAATACGTGGCTCCGGAGCACATTCAGCACCGGAATGTTAAGCGCAAAACAGTTATTTCTCGCCCACAAGTGATAAAATTGTGATGATAAGCAGAAATGTTTCTTTCTCCGTCTAACATGCTTTGGATTTAAAATGTTTGCTTGAAAAGAGACTGAGATCTGCAGTGTTTTCTCCCTCAGTAATGGCTTCTTGAGTCAAAAATAACCTGTAAGCACCTACTTTTCTGTTAATTCTACTGAAGTAAAACAGAATTTCTGATTGGGGCGTGACTTTGTGTGAGTTAAAACGTTTTTGTTGAGTGTCTGGAGATATTTCTGAGGTGTTAGAGGATTTGGTGTTGAATTGGAAGTAGAGGGCGGAGTCCAGACATCCGGAGTTCGCTGGCGGAAAATAGTGTTGGGTGAAAAATGGCAGCCTCTGTGTTGCTGCTTCCCTTCAGCAACGTGGTGGAGCTCTTGCACCAGGACAGCACTGACGACAAATGGAGTATGGATACTGCTCAGGTACATTTGGTGCGCGGGTCATTTCAATCCAGCAGGGTCAGCCTTCCATTGTTGACTCTATGTGGAGTTTTGATGCTATTTTATTTTTGTGGACTGGATTTAAACCATTTAAAACAGCGTTGCAAAGTGAACACATCGGCTCTCATGTAAAATACCTTCTGGCCTATACCTGGTGTCCAAATTAAACTAGGAATAAAACTGGTGAAATACAAATAAAGCTGGAGGTGAACTGCTTATGCAACATATTCTTTGAAGCTCATAAATATATGGATGGATGCCCAAATGCACTGTAGCTCCATGTGCCTTCTAGCCACGAGTACAACCCCGGAGTGACGGTAAAATACGATGACAAATGTCTTCATGCGTGAACTGCGCACGAGCTCCGGCCTCAAACTCGCCCCCTGCTGGCCAACGACTGGCATTTAATTCCTCGGCCGGAGGAGGTGAGCTGGACAGATACAAATCATTCTCCGTGTACAACTAAACAGCGGTTATTCTAGGCTGCTCTGTAACATCTGGTGTCCTAACCTTCCATATCTAGGTTTTGTTCAGGGGGGTGTGGTGCATCCAAAAGTATGCAAGAGCTTGCCAAGAAAATAAAAGAGGACGAAACTGTTAATATAACTTTTTCGGCTTTAAAACAGCAGCTTGGAAATTAGTTCAATGGTCTGAGAGAAGCACATAACCAACTGATAGTCGCAGCTTAAATTGCCGAAAAGCCATTCGCTGTTATTTAAATCAAGCTACTAACTCCCGTTTTGAGTGAGGAAACTTTTTAAAACATGAAGAATTCCAAACTGAATCGTGTATTTACTGAAGCAGCGGCTGGTCGGGTTTCGGGAAGCCTGGAATAATGGGTGATATCCACAATTCAGTGGGGTTTCAGCTCAGTGGACTAAGCAGTCGGAGCTCCCACTCTCAGAGTCAGCGGCGCAGAGTTGGCCTTTTGTCTTTCCCCCTGTCAGGCGTCTTGAAGGTTTTCTCTACCCTTCTTTTTGTCTTCATAAACAATAGCAATTTCCCAAAGCCTCTGGTTAGAAACACACATGAAGAGGTAATCTCGGACAAACACGCGCCGAATGCACACAGATGAAATCGATACCGAGCGTCTCATCCGGGGCTGTTTGTTCAACGACAAAGACGCAGCTTAACTCAAGATGTCCGACTTTATCTAAGCATGCAGGTGTTAGTTCCGGCACAATTATCCACGCTGCCGGAGACAATTTCCACATGCAATATGCATGACTGCATTATGATGCTGCACATGCAAATTCCCTTTTTGTGTATACGCGCTGGTCGTTTGCGTGTCCCTGCACGGAGAGATTTGTGAATTTCTAATGCTGTGGGTGTATGAAATGCATATATAGATGTCCTAAATTTAGCCTCATCTTAATCGTATGTGGATTGAGTGAATAACTGTGATCCCCAGCTGTGCCTTGCTGACAGGAACATAACGTCCTCGATTGCCAGTGTTCACATAGTAAGTCACATATTATCTATACTGAACAGTGTGTCAAGCGCGGCCTTTCTCAAGGCGTACCGCCGGGGTGGAACAGAGCAGTGGTTCACACACCCACCCACACACAGCGGAGACATGACGGGACCTTGTGTGCCCGCCCCATGTGTTTTTCCGACACCTCATTCATTCACTTTCTCTCTGATTTACACGGCACTGGAGGTCGGAGGACACGGGCACAAGGGGGATTTCAAGAGGCGGCGTGCAGACTTCGCCACCCGCCACCTGCTGGTCACAACTTCTTCCATCATTAATCTTGTCAGTCAGCTCCCGACATAAGGCTCTCATTTATTGATTAGCTCACGTATTCTCTTTGTTTTCTTTTTTGATGTTTTTATTTTGGGGGTAGAAAAATAAGCACACAGGGCCTGGTGCAGCAAGAATCAAAGGCAACGTCCTGGCAGAGGGCGCCTCTTATGTGTAGGGCTCCCTATGTCCCCCCCCCCCCCCCCCCCATCTGAATCCCTGTGCCTTGTTGTCATAATCAATAGCATTAGCTTAATGAAACAGCTAACAGTGCCGTTGGTGTGGCGATCTTTCCGACTGCCGGATAAACAAACAAAACGCCACCGCGTGCCAACTTCCAAACGACGGTGGCTTTTTTTGAAGCGGCATGAAGAGTCGGTAAGCCGTGGCTAGCACCGACAGGCAAAAGGATTTGTGAGTCGCAATCCGAAGAGGAGGAAGGGGACGTTTTGACGGCATGGTCCCCTGACCTTGGTATGAAGGGAAAAAAATAAACCTGCTGAAAAAAAGGAAGTGAAATACTGCAGGGGGAGTTCAGCCAGGTCCTCTGCAGAGGATTGATACCGCGTCTTGAGTGATGTCAGGAGATAAAACCAGCAAGCTGCCCTGTCGGCGATGAATAGCACACCGGATCTGTCGAACGACATCGTGAGCTTTGCACTGGAATAAGGTTCCTATCGTCGTGTTCTGAAGCAGATCTGAACCGGCGAATTTCCCCTGCATCCCGAGTCGCTGCCACGGCGTCGATATGGGCCTCTGCTCCTTTAATGTCAGTCGAGGATCTATACGCTGCTGAGAACTCACACTTTGAGCGTGAAGTTTAAGGCTCACAGAACCCAAACAGAATACATTAGCGGCGATTCCTTTTTCGCACGTGGTTGCTTTACATGCCACTTTCCTTGAGAAATGAGCCAAGCGCTCAGGGCTGGAGCGTGTGAGACTTTTGAAATATAAATGAACATCCAATATTAACGCGCAAAAGCGAGTTCACACAATGCTCATTAGAAGCATTAACAGGGGCAGGTGAATGTATTTGTGGTTCTCAGTTTAAAGCCGGGGTGTCTGCAATGCGTTCTGACCAAACAATAATGAGGGTTGCGAAGGGACTGATACCGAGTATAGTAACTGGGAGATCCTGGAAAGCCAAGGAACGCGTTTCGAGGAAAGTTTCCGTTCCTCCAAATTATAAAGTATCTCCGCCTTCCAAGGAAGCACCAAGCCATTCTCCAAAATCCCCCTGTGGTTAGTGGTTGGATTTTTAAGGGAGATTCATTCAATATAATGGTTTTTAAGTGATTAATTAATGAGATGATGAAATATAACTTACATAACAGAATTATGAATTAGCAGTGGCGTTTGATCCCAAGTGGTTCTTCCGGGGCGGCCTTTTTATGTTTCGCCTCCCCTGAATCCAGAGAAGAAATCCAGCCACAGGTTTAATGGCCGCACTTCTTGCACATGCTTATACGGCTGCACGCTCGTTTGAAACTGCTCGGATTTAGTGCAGCGAGATGAGATTACAGAGAATACCATTCAGGCTTTATGTGGGGGGGATGTGTCGTGGCTCGCTGTAAATGAACATCCACTCATCCGCCGCCACATAATTAGCCGGCGGAGACGAGAGTCGAGCTCGTAATTTGCATTGTCACATCGGAGGAGGGCTCCGAATGGTTCCCCCCCGTAAACAATGGAAGAGCTGGCTGCGACACCAGCCAGGACACTGCGGTACTTTGGGGGTGGGGGGAAGGGGGGGGGAACAGGGTACATTATTCCTCCTTTTGGGAACTGACAGTTCTACTACTTGGAAAAAATTGTGACAAACACTTATTGTGAGCCCGGGAAACTCAGGGGCATTTTTTTTTTTTTTTTTTTTCCAGTTTCATTCAATTTTCAGCCACAACATTTGATTTCTCACATAATGAGAGGCTCGCCTGAAGTGGACACTCTGTGCCGTCTTGTGCTCATCTCAACCAATGCTCACTGAGATGGAAAAAGGCACTCAAGTTCTACCTAATTAGTCCAGATCCCAGCCCGTCCTTATTTAGCCGGTTGTTCAGGGATGAGGTGAAGAGCTCGCAGAGATGCCGATTTTTGCGAAAGCTCGGTAACACCGACTTTAAAATCCGCTCACCTGTCCGACCCTCTGCTCTCTTCTCGCCGCAGGAGCCGAGCATGTTCGCATGTCACACAGGTTTTTTCCTTCTGTTTACCCTGCTCGGCCATTTGATATTTGCCGATTGGCTCCCAGATCTTAGGCGTGGGGCCGGTTCCAGGTATGGTCGAAGGGGGTTGCCAACCGTGCTGCCAATCTTGATCTAGCAACGATAACAGAGACAACAGAGCCACAGCTAAACCATTATTATTACTCCCTCTGTATAAACCTACTGGGATCAACCAAGAGGCTGAGGCTTTCCACAGTATTTTAGGTAGGGGGGGAGAACTCAATAGGAGCTGAAATTAAAAGACAAAATGGCGGTTTATTTCTTTCAGTGGAATAAAAGGACTATGAGTAACTTTGACACTTGATCTCTCATCTCTACCTTGGTGTGTTGCTCCTTTATGCTGCTGTTTGCGATTTGGCTTGCTCCCGCGATTGTCCATAAAGACTTCATCGGTCCATCCGCAATTGTGTGTTCCCCCAAAAGTTGCAAGCAATGTCGTTCTCTCTCCTTCACGACGTCAATCTGTGCGGTTTGGAGAGCGACCTTCCCTTGAATGGCTTTCTTCCTATTTCTCTGTTTAATGGATAGATTCGGTATTTACATACCCCATTCATCACTTCTACCACGAAAGGAGTGTATAACAATGCCTTTGAACCGCGTGTACAAGCACCTCGCAGTCGTCCCCCTGCTCCGGCTATTATTTTTAGCTGGCTATCCAATGTGCAGGTGTTGAAAGGGCTATGCACAGAGGGTCAAATGTGATGTCTTGAATTCCCGCGTTGATACAAATGACCCATTTCTTTGTCTTTTATGAGCTGGATACTGCAAAAGGAACAAATTGAGGACATGTTTTATTGCTGATCCGGGGGAAAAAAGGGACTCTTCAATGAAACGTCTCTACCATTAGATTTCCAGTTTTCCAGTTATTTGCTTACAGTGTAAAATACTTTTATGATACATATGCAGTATCGGGAGTAACCTTAGGTTTTCAGTAACCATGCTGATAATAATGAATAGAGCATTTTTATGGGCTTAAACAAATTGCCCCCGGATGAAATTTTTATTCAATATGTTCCCTCATAAACTTTCATCATGTGAGTCCTCTCGCTACACTCTGGACTTTGTGTTGCATCCGTTTTTCGCAAAACCAATTTACGCCATTATCCTCCGAGCACCGACATCTCAGGTGTAAGTGTTGCGGCTAACATCTTTCCTATAATTGCGGCCTTATTAAATCCCATCGGCTCGTGGGCCTCGTTTGGTAGGGTTGCACCAAATTCCTTTCACGCAGGCCAACTTATAATCCTGACATTGTAGGAATTTCCAATGCAATTAGCTCCACACACGCTGCACAGGAATCAATAGGCAATTTTGAGTGGTTTCCCCGCATCTCATTAATTGATCTGGTTTATGCTGGTGCCCTTTTCCTCCTGTGGTCGTATATTTCCTTGTCCAGTAGAGCATTGCAGTGCAGATCATATTAGAGAGATGATGTGAATGCTTTCCAGCCTGGTGAGTCTTTAGGAACGGCTAGATAAGAACAGAGATCTCACTTTTATATTCAAGCGCAAAGTCTATTCCCGAGCACACAAAAAAAACAAGTCCGCAACCTTGTGTTAACTTTGTCTCTCTACCCACGAGCCGGCTACAAAGTCGATTTGCTCCCTCGACTTGACGGCCACCTTGCCACTCGTGACCCGCTTCCTCTGACTCAATGAGAGATTTGTCATGTGCCTAATTTAGATATTCTATATTCCGGCTCTCCAGACCCACAGGGAAGGACATAATTGAATAGGCTGTGTCAAAGCCTCCCCCACTCCGGAAAAACCTCCCAGGGACGGGCTACCGTTAATTATCTCCCATTGCAATATGGCCTAGTTTTATAATTACTGGTCCTGCCAAATATATTACAACACACTAACTCTCTCAGCAGACGGTTATTCATTTAGCGCGTGTATTCTTTCGACTGGGGCTGAGCAATTTGTTTATACCTTCGTTACCGACTGTATTTGTGGACGAGGGGTTTGATTGAATTGTGTGTCGCAGTCGCCGTCTCGATGAGACATCAGGTTGCTCGTTTCAGCTTTAAAGGGGCACTCCGCGCATTTTTCACAGTTAATCCAGTCCATTTGCCACGAGAAGTGCAAACCGAGGTCGCGGAGGCCCGGCGTTTCCTTTCCCGATCGTGCGTGCAGCTTTTGCGAGGTTGTTTTCTTGACACAGTCGGCAAAGCGACTCATCAAAGTGGGTCCATCGATTCCAGATCACAAGATAAGATACTTCCACCGGGACTGATTCCTACAAATTACACGGAAACCTGGCCACTAACAGGCTCTCGTCGTAAAAAAAAACAAAAAACGCTGCCCCCCTGGTTAGCGTATGCATGCTGGGCCTTTTATGACCGCCAAGAGCCACCTGAGGACATTTTTACGGCTTCAATTAGTGAGCGCTATTCTAAAATTAAGGCTGGCAATTAAAAGGCACACACCACTTATCCAGATTATATCGTTGACTAAAGGTTAACAGCGAGTGCAGCCGAATATAGGTCGCAAGGAAGGAAAAGTTCAGGAAAACTCTGTGGGCTCTGTCGTATTTTCTTTTGATGTGGTCCCACAGCGCTCGCCTCGCATGATCGGGGGCCAAAATACATCCAGTTAACCCTCTGCTCAGGTTTCATTGCACCGATCCCACAAGCAGTGATCCACATAAAGCAAGGCCAACTCAATTAGCATAAATACTTGCTAAACGAAAAAAGCAAAGAACGTGGTCTTCTTTGTGTCCCACTTTTCGGGAAGTGACTGTGTGTGCTCTGATGGCTAAAAACTGAATAATATATCATTTTGTTTACATTGCTTATCATGCTCTGGCTTTGTACTTTAATTTATCAAAGGGAATAAACTGCTGCCTTCAACCTTTTTTTTTTCTTTACCCAAACTGCTGTTCTAGTTTTTTAGATCCTTCCGGGGGGGAAATGCAGTCAAGCTGTCACTGAGGTGAAGCGGCGGGGGTTGCGCGGAGGTCACGAAGGAATCGTGAGTGCAGTCTGGAGAAGGTGTTACACCATCCGGCATGATAAGTTTCTCAACCAGTATACTTTGAACCAGTTTTTAAAAAGAGTTAGTAATTGTTCTGCTTCTTTCCACTCCCTCTCTGCTACACAAAACTCTCCATTCTCCGTTTAATAAACAAAGTGACGGGTCGTTTATCGGCCAAAAGAGGAAAAATGACTCTCATGATTCTTGATATCCACTCATCCGATTGGCCGCGTCGCTGCAAGGAAGTGGGTTTTTCACCTTGAGTTTTTTTTTTTCAATGAGCAGTTTCTTGTGTAGGAAACAGGAGGAACTGGTGGAGCTCAACTGTGTGTGATATCTTGTTGTGCAGCGGACATTTCGCAGCTTTTATTGTGTTACATTATATTCACTTCACTAACCGTTTATTTGTTTCCGCTACATCACGATATTTTGAAAAAAAAAACATTTCTTCTCATGACTTCTCAGATTTTTCTTCAGCCGCCACGTATGCCCTGATGCATAAATATTAACAGTCTAATAATAATGTTTTATACCACAGTGTATTTTTTTTATTTGACAGTTAAGTGCAGTCGTAAATTTGACAGCTTAATTTTTACAATGCTGTATAGGTACTAGAGCCTTTCTTGTGCGAATTGATTAACTGTAAATGAATTAGTCAAATGAAATAATGTGTTCAACACGCAAACACACTACATTCGCCACAATGCTTTCCATCAAATACCGGAGCTTTGCCTCAGATTTACTGCCGGAGGACAGTAAATCCTCCAGCCGTTGTTTCAACTCGACTGTGATCCCGATTCTTGTCACTTCTCATTCGGAGGGAAACACTCATCGGATCATTTGTCAGCCGTGAGTGCCTCTCCGCCCGGGCGTCTACTGCCGGGACAGCATATGGTATCGTAATCAGTCACCAACCTGCTTCTCCCTCAGCGGCGTTTCTCTCCGGACTCGGCTTTCTGCACAAAGTTGTCTCGGGTAAAACATTTGTTTTTCTGCACAGGAGAATGGAAGACTTGTAAACATGTGTGTCGAGACACAGAGAGTCGAGCGTTATGACCTTGAAGGAGTTTGAATCCCTGACTTATGATCCACAGTTTATTTATGACCCTTTGCTTTTGAATATTGCTTATTCCCGTCTCCAAATTCTGAATTTTAGTCCCCTCTGATGTGATCTAAACCTTAAGGGTTTCCAGTTCAACCTGTTGGAGTTACATGTGTAACGGTCTAACAGTTAAGATTTTGTAAAAGTGTTTTCTGTTAACTGTTAGATCTCTGATGTTTTCATGAGTGCACTCTTTCTCCTTGTGTGTTCTGTTTCCTGTTTTATTTTGTAGTCTCTCCTTCCTTGTGTGTTTCCAGCTTCTCGGGTGTGTCACTTCTCGTCTTGGTGATTGTCTTTCCCAGTCCTCATGTGTTGCACCTGTGGCTAGTTACCCCAGCCTTCCCTGTGTCTCTATTTAAGCCTCTGTGTTCCCCAAGCCCTTTGTCGGTTCGTTTGTTGTTCTACAAGCGTGAGATATGGTTTGTTTTCCCCTGCTTTTCCTTCCTTATTCTCCGTGCACCTTGTCATCAGTGTTATTTGTTAGTGTTCCTGTTTTATTTTTGTCTTGTTAAAGACCTTTTTGTAGATTAAATACCCTTTTTGTTAAATCTCTCCATCCTGGGTCCATCTCCTCCCTCAAACCGTGACAACATGTCACTATTACATGGTAATAAACATTTTTTTTTGGTGGGGGTGTAGGAAGTAGCCCCTCTTATATAGTGTCCATTTCATCCTCACAGTCAGAACGTTCAGTCCACAATCCTCAGTCCTGTTGGCGAGCTTCTCTCCGGGGGGTGCAACGCTCCCTCTGACTCGTAAAGACTTGTCAGGTGAGACGGAGACATGGGAATAACTGTCTGTGTAAACCCTGTGATGGACTGCGCATCTCCACATGGTGTTTCCCCAGCTGTCTGCTAAGAGCAAAAAAACACATGCTGGGACGGGCTCCAGGCCTGAACCACCCAAAAACAGGGGAGGAAATAAATGGGCAAAGGAAAAGGACAGAAATGGGGACAGATCCATCTCCTCTCCCGCACCCCCATTCAGAGTTTACATGGCAATGTCACCTTGGATATACGTCGGTGATATTCTGCAGCTCCGTCCAAGCTGTGCAAAGTGTCACTTGGGCGACCGAGATGGAGGAGGCGGTCCCTGCTGTGCAGTGTGCGCTGTTTTTAGACAACACTTCCTGCCCACTCCACAGCGAGACGTCCTCAGCGAGGAGCGAAGGAGCCGACCTATAGAAAAGACCGGTGCTTCAGCTTTTATGAGAAACATGATGAAAAAAAAAAAACACGTCTCCATACACAAGGGGTTACATGTTTCCGACGTTTTGCTATGTACGCCGGTTTGTGGAATTTACGATAGAAATGCGAACTAATTCATATTTAATACAATATATTGCATATTTAATTCATACTACTGGCAGATGGGGGGGTTCTGTAAAACATGTGAACTGTAACACGGTCACTGGAGGTTATGTTTTCACACCCGTCAGTATGTTTGTTGTTTGTCTGTAAGATTACAAAGAAACTACCGGGGTTGGATACAGGAATTATTTTTTATCACTTCCTCGGATACAAAAATAAGATGCAGCCAAGTGCACCGGGAAAATATGAATCTGAATAATATCACATTTTAATTTGAGGTTTGACTTGTGGTCTTGTTTAGCCTCTTCTGCAAATGGCTCGATGGCATCCGACTTGCAAACAAACGCTACCAGCTGTTTTCTTTGATAGGCTATGACATTTTTTCAATTTTCTCTGAAAGAATTCAGAGAAAGAGATTTCAGAGATTTTTTTTTGCAATTGGAGGATAAATATAACTGTTGATGTCAGTTGATGCCCATGTGGTCAAGCTAGCTGTCAGAGTTTCGGTTGAACAGGTGGACCCAAGATGCAGAGGCAGAATTTTTAAAAACAAAAAGTTTCCTTTTTAATGGAAACAATGTCTAACAGAGAATACAAAGAGCACACAGGGGAAACCACTAGGACATTACCAGAGATGGATATGATGCAGAGGAAGGCAGGGGCAATTGAACACTGTTGGAATGAATGAGGACTGGAGAAGACAATCACAAAGACAGGAAGTGAAGACAGAAAACACACTAGGAGCAGATACTACAAAATAAAACAGGAAACAGAACACAGGGAGTGGGAAAACACGAGACACACAGGAACAAGTCATATCCAAACATAAACACAGGGATACACATGAAACACAAGGAGGTAATAATCAAACTAAAATCACTCTTCATTCAGAGGTGGAGATAAACAGTCCAAGACAAAACCATGACACTAGCAAAGGTTTGGAAGTGAACTTAATTTGTTAAATATACATTTAAAATTTTTACAGGTGACATTGGCATATTTATAACAGTCAAGGTGATTTGCTGAATCAACCTCTGTGCTTCTCACACCCCTTTACATCAGGCTAGCTTCTGATTGGTTAGTTCGGACACACAGGGGATCTGTGATAACAGGTACAGTAACTGGGAAGCATGCTGTTGTGAGGCTGCCGCACGTTGAAAGCATTAAAGTGAAGCTCAACAAAGACGTGTGTCTCCGTCCTGCTGTTTCTCCTCGTCTGATCTGATCTGAGGGATAGAACCGCTGCACGGTGAACCCTCACGTTACACAAAAGGAACTGACAGGTAACACGAGAAGCCAATTCTACAGATGACAGACGAATGAACACCAGGAAGTTATGACTGATTGAATCAACAACTATTCTTATAAATACATGAGAAAGCTCTTAAAGTCTAGCGGAGAACAACCGTGTTGCTGTTTTCCCCATTCTCATCATATGTGTGTCATTCTTCAGAGATTTGGCAAATTGCGGAGCATGAACAACAACCACAGTGCTGACATTAACGTGAAGCAGAAATGAAAAGGCAATCCAAGCACGGCCCTCTGTGCAGGTATTTTACCGTGAGCCATAGAAACAGGCTGGTGCAATGAGCTCAGGGAAGAGAGAACAAGCTTTGTTTGTCGTGTTGTTTAGGTGCGAGTGACGAAAAGGAAGGGAAGGCGACTTGTTTGTTCGCGAGTTGACCTTATAGAAGTTATACATAGCTGTGATGCTATTTTCAGTGTCTCACATGTGACCGGCTCACATGAACTTATGAGCCTGACTAAGTGAGTCCAGGCTGTCCCTGCTGCAGCCCACTTCACTTCTCTTTCAACTGGTTTCTGAAGATTATTCCCCAGTAAAAGATTTTAGCCAGATTTTCCAGTTGCTGACGTCTTTTGGATGTCTCAGACAAAAGCGCCAGATCGGACCCAAATCGTTGAAGGGTCACAGACTAGGTTTCCAGGTGGGCTTAATATCTAGACCCATCCCGACAACTGCAGCCAATCAGAGAGCATTCATCTTTATTCAAGTACGTGGGGTTTTCAGTTTTGAGAATAGCAGGACACATTCAGATTCGCTGTGTTCGAATTCCAACAGCCTCCCGCTTGTGA
Source organism: Pleuronectes platessa (assembly GCF_947347685.1). Lineage (NCBI taxonomy): Eukaryota > Metazoa > Chordata > Actinopteri > Pleuronectiformes > Pleuronectidae > Pleuronectes > Pleuronectes platessa. The sequence goes on along the minus strand of NC_070649.1, from coordinate 10,191,537 downwards.
ACATGGCGTTAGTGTTTCCGCCTTGTCCTTGTGAACCCTGAAAGTGAGATAAACTTAATGAAGGCAGATGTTGTCACTGCTCTCAGACAGGGCTGACTTGCGATTTTTCAATCACCAGAAACAGAAACATACCAAAGTGAAACCTTTTCCTCGTGGGCTGATTCGGCATCGGCCTGTTTTACATCATGCTGCGCTGTCCAAGGTGCTGAATCGTCTCCATCTGCCTCACGCAGCTTCGCTATGTGTAAAAAAATATTGAGAATGAAATCTGTAATTTTCATCTCTCATCAGCCTCGGAAAGACGTGTAGTCCTAATTGAGGTTTGAAATGTTTTGGGGTAAAATGTCACCGCGTCGAATGAAGGAACAGGAAAATCATTCATCTCATTTGACAGCCGGTAATAAGGTGTAACACTCACAGAGCTTTTCACCGGGAGTTATGCCATTCATCGTCTCCGGCTTGGTATCCCCAGCTAGCGATTTTCATTGTACTCAGGGACTTGGTACATTATCATTATGTCTCTGCACTATTCTCCTCAAGGCTGTACAAACCCTCTCTCTCTTTTTTTTTACTACTCCCAGCTCATTCATTTTTCATTGGGCCGGGCCTTGTTAATTAAAATGCTGAAAGGCACACTTTAGGTTCGCACACACAAAATTTTTGTTGTTTGACCTTTTCTTTTTCGCCCCAATATGTGGCACTGCCTGAGTGTGACGCGTTGATGAATGGATAATGGACTATCCCGGCTGACAGGCCTCTTTGGGAAAATTAATGAGAACATAGCGAGCAAGAAAAGGGGGGAATTGTTCAGAAGGGGAGTTTCTTTTTTATCTTTTGAGGCCTGAATTACTCCTCTGATTATGTTGGTGCTAGTCCTCACAACTGGTTACAGGATATAATGTACCTATTTATCATGTGGACGCGTGGAGGACTGAGGGATAAAGGAGAGTGGAGGGATATGAACGAGGGAAGGCTGAAGGAAGGAAGACGAGGGGAGGCTGGCGGAGGCAGACACTGACAACCGTCGCGGGTGTCATCTGTCGCACCTTCATTAGTGCTAATGTTTGCTCCATCCTGTCTGTTCTGCTGGATGTTCGAATTAAAAATGCAAATTGGGACACAAAACGGATGTGCCTGTGATGAATAATTGTCAGACACTGTCATTTATTGTACCTTCTTCAAGCGTTGTCTTTTTTTTCCGCCCCCACAAGTGGAACGAGGGAGCTGAATCTCAAACAGTTTGAAGTTAAAAAACTGGGATTTCACCGGATCACAAACCGATTGACTGATTGATCGACTAATGAACCCTTTCTTGTAACCGTTTTTTACTTTGATTTTTTTTAAATCAGAGATCTCCACTAAAAAAAAAAGGATATGGAAATGGATTAAATCTATAATCCGGCGCAAATTAGTCAAGCCTTCTTGACTATTTCATGAGTCATTCCTGGAAAAGTGAAAAGGATTCTCGAGTGGATTAGCACATCTTCATAAAATGTAATAAACGGCCCTTAGCCTCAAGCATGACCACATGTGTGGTAGATGAAGACTTTCTTTGAAATGGAAATGTGTGTTAAGGAGCAGTGGACGAGGCCCAGAGTAAAGCCAAATTGGAAGCTCCTGGAGACCACTTGATGTTTAGCTACAGTGTCCATCTGGATACACGGACCCACACACACACACACACACACACACAAACAAACACACACACGCTGGATATCTTTTGGACTCGAACGCCCAGCATATATTTGGTGTTAATGTTTAAATTAGTGTCAAGGCTCCTAAAATTGTAAATTTGGCTTGTTTACACCTATAAAACTTAATTATTGTGCACTTAAAACGTAACCTCACCCCTAAGTGTTGGCTGCAGTGCCCCTCTCTGGATATTAAATATAAATGTCTTTAGAACGCAGGGCTAGGAGGCTAAGATTTTAGTTGCAGAACACACACTTTTGCGACAGGAATCTTGTGTAGAGTGGACCTCATGACATAGAGACGTCTCAAACGAGTGAATCTACATAAGCAGCGGCGGTGCAGGGTCAAAGACAGTTTAAAACACTCGAGCACTTAGCCATGTTCAACCTACATATGTGTTATTGAATTCAGTATCGGTATCATTGTAGTTTACAGCTCTAAAAACCCATTTAAGTGCAACAGCTCTTTAAAATCGAGTTCCTCCATACACGGACAAGAAATGGGAAACCGAAGATTTTTTTACCAACTTATTACCGAGCTGAGAACACACTTCAGCCGGCACTGATTCAAGAAAGTAATTTTCACTCGAGATACTGTCCCCGCTGCTTTGGGGCTTTCTCTTCTGAGACCTTTGATGAGCAACTTTTCATGTGGGTCTTTAGGTTTTTTGAGTTTACATTACCCATAAGCTGGTGGTTATCTCAAGACAGACTACAAATTACAATTCGCCTGCCACGGGGGGCCAAAGCTTCGATTAATGACTCGGAAACGTGTCCTTATTATTCCCTCTATGGATTTTTGGGGGCGCATTGGAGAGCGAGCAGTGCCTGAAAACAGGAATAATGTGAAGCGATGCTCCAATTTGTAGCTCGTTGTTTTGAAGAACCTGCCTTTTAACTCGTGTTGATGTCGACTCGGAGCTCTGCCACCTGATGCAAGTGATCCTCCAAAGCCTGAGGATGAAGTTCTTTAGCAGGGCTGCAAACAGAAATCTCTATGCTTAGATTTGCAGTGTATTAAAATGAAGGGGTGTCCGACAAGGGCTTAGTAGTTTGACGGTTATAGATCATGTAGACATCTGAATGTATCAAACTTTTCACATTCTTTTATTCTGTTTTGTTTGTAGTGTGGTTGCATGATAGAAGCAGGGAATCAAAAAAAAAAAAGACTGGTGAGGATGAAAGTATTAAATTCGCACAACTGCCAAAGACTGCAGGATTCTCGGAGTAGTACTCATAGGCTATGTATTGTACCATATCACAGTGATGTTACTGAGAATGTCTTTTGTTGGTGTAATTATACATGTGTTAAAGTATTTAATTTGTGGTACTTTCATGTTAATATATATACAGGCAAATATCTGTACTTTTTAAAGTTCACTATGTGACCTGTTCAAATTGTTTTTATATATTAAAAAGTAATCAGTAAAGCGAGGGGCCACTGATTCAATTTGAGCAGGCAGGCAAAAGTAGACCGTCGCATTAGGGAATAGGCTACACTCTGCAAGTACTGATTGTAAGTACCTTTAAAAGCATGTACTTACTGTCTTTAACTGTGATGGACAAGTGAATGTGGTACTTCTGCTTTTGTCTACCTAATTGTACTTTTACCTTTTGAGTACTTCATGGACAAATCTTGGAAATCCCACAGCCCTGTGGTTATAAGAGAAATCAAGGGTAAAAGCACAGAGAGGAGAACATGAATCATTTAAACAAAACGTTGTCCTACAGTAAGAAGAATTACAGTAAAATGAAAATGACAAATTAAATGAAAATGTCAAATAAATATGAGCTAATAGTCATGAACCTACAATGAACTACCATCGTAATTTCCAGCCTTGATCAGCTCTATGACACTTTATTTGCTGTCTGCCCTACAACAAGACTTTTTTTTAGAGTGCTCCTTGCGTCACATCACATCACAGAGCTGTAATTACAGGCTTAATGGACGAAGCATGGAAACATAAAAGGGATAACGAGAATGTGGACAGGAAGAATGAAAATGTTAAAAGCTCCTGAGTTGTTTGTCGCTAACACCATGACTTCCGTCAATGGAGAATTAACGTTGCAAAGGCAATCGCTATTTAAAAAAACGGCGGGGGTGAGGCAGAGCTGCGGGAGTCGGCTCCACATTAAACGTCAGCAAGTAAGTTGCCAATTTTAGCCAAACTGTGACCTATGATTGCTATGTGTGCTCTGGGAATCACTTTGTGCATGTTGTTTTCAGAGAAATCGCCGACATTATTCAAGGTAACGCAATTTAGTTGCCTGACTTTGTCCGTCTCTGCTGTCACTTCCGGGTCACACAACTTGTGATGAAGATAACTATAAAGGCCTCTGTATGCTTCTCCGAGTCCGTTACGGACGGACGGATCGGACGGAAACTTTTAGATTTATAGTTCTACGAGCCTTTTTGTTCAGAAAACAATTCACCGCCAGAACAGTAGTTGGCGCAACGGAAGTCGAGCTTAGAGAAGCCTACCTCATGAGGTATGTAGAAGAAGTCCACGCTGGTTTATTTACGTCCCCCCGGCTCCTCACACACAGTGAACGATGACAACAGAAAAAGGATGTTGATGACGCGACAGTTTTTGCTGAAATAAAGTGACACCCAGCGGGTCAAAATGCTTATTAGAGATGAGCCGGATACTCGGCTGAAACGAGTATCCGGTACGGATAAAGCACTTTTGCCGAGCACGAGTATTATACGAGTAATACGAGTCAATATCTGAGCTCGGACTGAATGAAAATCCTCACACAGCGTCACAGCGCTCCTCCCCTTCACACACCGCTCTGCTCACTCACTCAAAGAACAGCTCTCTGTCTCTCAGTCACTCAGGTTCGCGGGTCTTTTCCGTTAACGTTTAGGGTTTCTTCAGCTTGAAGTTTGTTTTTATTTCAGTTTGTACTTACTTATTAACCAGTAGAGTTCTGTTAACGTGGGTTCGTTCAGACGTGGTGCTGGTAGAAAGCGACTTGCGTTGCGTCTCTGCCTGTCGGAGATATTATTATTCTTTTTTTTAAACAGTTTTTTTTTTTTTACTTCACGCATTGAGTGTCTGACTACTCTCTAGCGTCTGGCTACTCCTCTCTCTCTCTCTCTCTCTCTCTCTCTCTCTCTCTCTCTCTCTCTCTCTCTCTCTCTCTCCTCTCTCTCTCTCTCTCTCTCTCTCTCTCTCTCTCTCTCTCTCTCTCTCTCTCTCTCTCTCTCTTCTCTCTCTCTCTCTCTCTCTCTCTCTCTCTCTCTCTCTCTCTCTCCTCTCTCTCTCTCTCTCTGCCGGTCGTTGGAGTTTTTTTTTTTTTTTAAACCGTCAGTTGGCTCTAACCAGTTTATTTTACTTCACGCACTGAGTGTCTGACACTTTCTAGGTAGTAGTGGTATAAAAAATATTACAAATTAAGCTACACAAACACATTATAAATATTATATTATATTATATTACATTTCACTTCATAATTGCAACAGCATGTGTTGTATTCATTGTTGCAAAACTTTTTCTGTAAATAGTTTGTTTGCTATTGTGATCAAAATCATTGATCTGAAGCTCAATGCTGATGCTGTCCTGTAATAGTTTTCTAATCAGCAATAAATATAACAATTTCTGATCAACCCATATCAATTGCATGCTTTCAAGACAACCCGGCCTACTTCCGGGTTAAATCACACCCACTTCCGGGTTAGGCCCCGCCCACTCCGAGTACGGATACGGATACAGATAATTCATATGGTTAACAGATACAGATACAGATACAGATAATGCTGTACTCGCTCATCCCTAATGCGTATGTTATCGTTTCTTAACGCAGCGGTTCCCCGGTCTTGTTTCCAAACTGCGTTAGTAATTCAACAGCTTGAAGCTACACGGAGGCAGCTAGCTTCCCCTCAGCTTTCACACACAGTCAGCAGGGACTCCCGATGCTAAACTACTACCAAGTGTTTGCTTCTAACCTGACGGTGAGAAACAGTGTCATGACAGCCGTGGGATTAAAGTCAGTGGGTTTTTGCACTGTTCCCACCGCAGTTAGCATGGTGGCTAGCCCGCTAGCCCCATTATGAAAGTTCATTATAACCGTATGTGACCGTACACACATGCCGTAAGTTGCTCTAACCAGCCACAGTCAGCCGGACAACGCCACTTGTCACATTAATCATAGAGTCGTAGTTGTGATTTTGGTTTATTGTGATATAGGGAATGAAACAGGAAGTTTGAGGTCCTGAAATGATGTCCGTCACGAAATGCTGGCGGTTAGCGGACCAATCACAGCCAAGGGCTATCCGTGGGCTCTCCACCATGCCGACATGTAGTTAGAAAAATCAGAGCTGCACGAGAAGCTCTCCGAGGAGCCCCGGAGAAGGCGTTCCACGGCAAAGAAGGCGGTCCTATCTGTCCGTGTCCGTCAAAACGGAGAAGCATAAATTGGCCTTAACGCTGTCACACTGCTAGCCAGTTAGTCGGCTGACTTTTCCTTCCATTGTTTCTATTGGCTCACGATTAGTCATTCCTGTTTACTGCACAACATGAATAATAGTTAAATACAATACTTTATCCGTCAACATGATTTGAGCCAGATTTGTGTCAGGCGGAGTCATCGAACTAGGTTTTTTGCTGTACTTTTGAATGAGAGACCCCTGGTGGCCAAATTTACATGTTGTACGTTGGATTTTAAGTTTTGGGAAATGCTCGCCAGCTCTGCCGCGACCTCACGGTAAATCTTGACAAACAAATCGAATAGTTTGGCTCTCTAACGGGAGTGCGACCACCAACTTTAGGTAAAACACACTTGAGTCCAACACAGTATGTCCTCAGAAACTGATAATTGCCTGTTCCTGAGTTCTTCTTTAAACAAAGAGCACTGACCTGTAGAGCCGTGGGCTGTTCGAACAGTAATGGTCATTATCACCTCGGCATCCGTGGCTTTGTCGTCCACTCATGTCATTCGCTTCAGACAGGGCCGGATGTGCTAATTGGTTCAACAAGTTTGAGTGTCGCTGTTAAATCGTGGTGGCCACAGATAACGTCCTCCGGGGCACTTCCCTGCGGCTCGTCTCACTGCCCACATCGGTACAGCTTTATGTACCCAAGAGTTTAGAGCTACATTTAGAATCAGGGGAGAATTTGTTTCCTTTTCAGTCCTTCGCCGAAACATCGCAAACCTCTCGACAGCTCAGGTGAATTTGATGGATGGTAAGGAATATAGTCATGTGAAATCTCCACTACATGGGGGGAGACGAGCGCGTTAGTGCACGTGCGGCATCAATCACGCTGTTGTTTGCTCCAGCCTGTGTGCTTTTAAAGATCACCGGCGTTCCCGGGGAAGAGCACGGCGGGGTTTTTGTTCTGAGTTTGCTTGCTCCGAGGCCATCCCTGGAATTTGAAAGATCACTTGTTTGTTTGAGAAAGACACAAAAGGAGAGGAAAGGAAAGGGGAAGAGAGCACAACCCAAGTGGGGTGGGAGTGGGGAGGGTATTGATTTACGATTATGTTTCAGGGTCACCCTGATCCCCGCTGGAGATGTTCACTTATATTATCAAAGTTTGATTATGACTGAGAGTATTTCCTTTTTTAAGACAAGAAAAAGAAGCGACGTGATACCGCCAAGTATGTTTGTCATCAGGACTTCACAAAAAACTATTGAATAGATTTTGAGGAAAGGAATAAGACATGGGCCAAAAAAAGAACCCTTTAGATGTTCTCACTTTCTTAAAAGTTGCAATATAGGACGTTTTTTGACATTTTCACCAATTTCCCTTGGAAGAATTCCTGGAATTTGAGGGTGAAAAAAAGCTGGCATATTCCAGGGACTAATATATATGATTGTGTGCACCTTGATGCAGGTATATGGTCTATTTATATTATAAGATTACAGTTCTCTTTGGTGAAAATCTCCAAGTTACTTTAATCTAAGTCTTTATTCTGTTATAAAAAACATTGCAATATTGTGTTTTAAATTAATTATTAGCAGGCCTGTACAGAGATACATGAAACAAAAAGTATTTTTTAGATAAATGTATGTATTTTATTTCTTTCAATGCCAGCCTTTACATAACTTGTAAAGGCTGGGTAAAAGCTGGTAAAAGCTGGCATTCACAATAATAGAACAGAAACTACTATAGTATTTTCATATTGTTGTCGTGTTTTATGTTATACTGCGTCAGAAGGGATTCACTCAATGTGTCACAAGTGTCTTTTTCCAGTCGGTTAATTATTTCCGTTGGCAACAATTGAAATTTGTTGTGATTCCACATATACAATAATTTCATCTCGGAAGGAATACAAATTAATAAAGAAGTGAATAAATAAAATGCTTTACCAGCTGCGGAGAGGAGACGCGCTGTACCTCTGGTGTGTAATTTCTTTGATGAGGCGGTGCTGTCAGTGAAATCATAATTAAAAGGAGCTGGTAGTTGCGTGCGATGGCAGGTTTAAATGTGTCTGCTTAAATGTGTCTCCTACTCCACACACACACACACTTTGTGTATGTCTTCTATGTGCGTGTGTTTGTGTGTGTGTGAAATGGTTCATCTCAGGCCCGTCAGCCACCACGGCCGGCTCTCACGCACTGTAAATCATAAGGTCTGAGGGGTTTAACAAAAAGAAAAGAAAAAAGAAAAACAATAATAAGAAACTCTCCTGTAGGGGGATTACTGGTGTGTGTGTGTGTGTGTGTGTGTGTGTACACACACGCTTGCATTCAACTCTCTTTCTATGCACATGCGTGTGTGCTTCAGTGTATGTATGTGTGTGTATGGGGTCTGTCTGCATCTTCCGTCTTCCTCTCCTTGTTGTTCTCTCCCCTGGGAGGCGGTTTGGGTTTTCATGTCTGTTTTTTTTTATTTCTCTCCCCCCCCCCCCCCCCCCCCCTATCCTCTCTCATTTTTTAATGTAGGACACTGCTGCCTGGCGCTTTAAGACGCCGCCGCGCCTTCTGTTTTCGGAGAGGAGTCGAGATATGATTCAAAGCCCTGACAATCGGATGCCGAGGAGAGGAACAACAACTATTCTGGGTACGGCGGCGGCGGCTCACCAAACACAGGATGTTCCGAGTGAAGATGGTACAGAGCCCCTGCTTATTGCACATTAGGGGGGAAGAGTCGGGGAAGGGAGGGAGGGAGGGAGGTGAAGGGGAAAGAGAGGGACGAACGCCGGTAGTGGAGGACACTTTTGAACAGCAGGATGTAAAGTGAAAGGGTCGGGCCAGACCCACTGAGTATGAAGCTCATAGACAGTATGGTTCCGCATTATTTCAACTAACAGGCACAGGAAGGATGAGTGTGCACTGCAAGCTCGGCAACAGCAGGGTCCAAAAAAAGCATAAACCAGTGTTTTGGGAGGTGGTGGAGCCCAAAGTTTAACCAAAGGTCTGGGCTGAAAAGGAAAACTACTGCACAACAATATTGGATTTCAATTGATAAATAATAACAATTCAACTTAATACACCAAAAAACAATCTGGTTTCAATCGCTCAACCTACTTCTTCATATGTGGTTGTGGAATTCTTATTTTTGTGTTCGGTGTTCACGGATTTAGCCAATGATTAATCAACATTTTAACCTAATTCAGAAATAAATCAGTTTAGAAAATAATGGTTAAGATTAAGATACATTTATTTATTTATCCCAAGCACATGCACAATAAATCATGCAATTGTAGTGAAATTTAACCTCTGCTTTTAACCCATCTGGTGCAGGACACACAGAGCAGTGAGCAACCATGTACGGCGCCCGGGGAGCGGATGTTGGGGGAGTAAGGTGCCTTGCTCAGGGGCACTAGACAGGGTAGGGAGAATCCTCTTGGATTTTTGGACAGATCAATCCAGGTTCGTTTTTTAGTTTTTTCTCCATGGAGTTCGAACCAGACACCTTTTCTGCCCATAGTCCAAGTTTCTGCCACTAGTCCACCACCTCTCCCTCTTAATTATACTAGTTGAATGAAACGTAAAAATAGGAAGCCACTCAGATCAGAAGCAGAAGGTCCATAGTGGGTTTTCGAGGTCTCAAACTGCAGAGGGAGCCCTAGTAACACACAGGTAGCCTGTATAAAAGCTTTAAGGGCATTTTGCTTTTAGCAGTAAATATTTCACATGAACTGCCACCAACACTTTGTGATAAATCTTCAGGAACATCCCCCGACTCAGAGGAAGTTAATACATTTGCTAGCAGCACAAATGGCCCCTCTGAGGTGAGGTCACCTAAAAGGCTGGGACTGCTCGTGGATGCACAGTTCCTGCACTCCCCTCCGGGCGGACGCACAAGGCCCAGATTATTAAATATCAATCAGCACAGATCATGAACAGGTTCGATGGGGGGGGGGGAGGCTGGCTTAGAATATCTTAGTCACAATGAGTCTGTGTCACAGCACTTCAAGGTGAGTGAGCCATAGACCCGGCTGGCAGCCACATGACACCAGGGAGCCAACAAGGTCACCGGCGGCGCGCTGCTGACAAGTAGTCGCCGGGAGGCAGGAACAAAAATATAAAGAACAACACCAGCAATATAAGGAAAAAAAACACCACAAATCTTGCAGACTAATATCTGAAGGGAGACGGCGAGGGATGAGAGGAAGACGGGAGGAAGAGGAGATTAAAAAAAGGGAAGGAAAACAACTATCACTGCATGCTAGTGACGGAATAAAAGGGGGATATGAAAGGATGAGTGGAGAGATGAGGGGAAGAGGATAAATATCACACAGGGATTTAAAGGCGGTAAACTTGCCATCACGGCACGTCAATAACAACACCCTCCGCTGTAATTCGACTCCCTGTATACAAGTGGGAGAAAGTTATGCTTGTCATGAAACAAAGTGATTAATCTCTATGGTTAAATAATAGGAGGCTCTTCTTGAATGGTGACTAAGCATTCTGGGGCGTGAAGCATTGGTCATGGCCAGCTGGTAGATTTGAAACTACTTAGGGAATTAGCGGCTGCTACAATCGGCAAGAAACTGGATTAGCATTTTAAGATTTTAAGCCCGACTTACCCCTGCTGTTTTCATCTCAGACAAAAAAATAAAACTACTGGTGTCACCTCGGAAAATATTCAAATGACATAAAAATGCAAAATGTTTGCATTAAACAACTCGCAGCTCTCGTCAGGAGCAACCGTAAAGAAGGACGGACACCAGAGAGAGCAAGAGGTGGTTTGAAGGCCGGGGCGTAATATTCTAATAAATGAGGAATGATGATTTCTTCTCGCGGCTCACGTTCTGTACCACGTTCGCCCCGGCGTCGTCCGCTGTTCCGCGGCTCCGAGGAAACGCACAGACAAGGTCCTCATCGCGTGCATCATCTATGTTCATTAGCGCCACTATTAACGTCCGTGTCATCTTTCCCCCACTGGCTCACGAGGCTGGAACTGCTTTCCAATTTGGACGTCATCTAGAAAAAAGATCCGCCTTCAGTGTGATACGACCTCGGCGAGAAATCATGACTAATGCTTCGGAGCAGAAACGGGCGGGCCGGCGAAGAAAACTCCCGAATGACCTGCGCTTGTGGAGTACATAAATCAACAAGTCCTCCAACCTTAACCACCTAATATGTTGTTTGTTCTGATAGGACCCACAGGAGCATCTCCTAAAATAGTGCCCAAAATACCCCAACCTTCATTGTTATGTCTTAAATAACAAAAATATGGCTGAGAAAATGGAGCAATTGCGTTTTTTTTTAAGGTCAAAATAAGAACTTACTTACGGGTTAGAGTCCCCTGCCAATGTGCATGTGACCCTAAGCTTTGTATCTGGTTCATATTGTCTTATGTAACACATTTACATTCCCCATTATACGAATATTCATGTGGGAAAATAGTCGTAGAGCACTTACCGCATATTCTTTTATAGAAAAAAAATGCTCTCGAGTAGAACAGGAATAGTTGACCTGTCAAAGTCCTGATGTGCGTCGTGACTCAGCGTTCGCTAGTGTACCCTCCCAGCCTCCGAAACACATCAGACTGATGGCAGAGTGTAGTCGCACACTTTCGCTTAATGTACTCCACAATACATTTTACTCCTCTGGGAAACTCCTGTCTTCCCAAACAGTATAAAAATAGCATTTACAATAATTCAACGAACATATTCGGTGGCTACGATTGTTGATGTAAAATGTCAAATGAATTCCACACATGCATTTCACTACTATTCAGACTTTTTCCACAGATATCCAAAAAAGGTAGGTTTCACACAAACAGGATAACAGCGGCCAATCCATTCCCTCAGTCATTATGCCAAACATGCAGGTCACTGAAACCCACACGACTTGGTCCTGTGGGGTCCCCCTGAAGCAAGGTGCGAATGGGCTGTTGTATACCTGCTGTGTTGTGAGTCATTAAGATTGCATGAGTTGTGGTTCAGAGACCACTTACTTTGTGGAGTGACGGTTGACAAAGATGGCTTCTTTCATCCCTCTCTTTCAAACTGAGATCTGGGGTTCGAGTGGACTGTCGAGTCCTGGCCCGAGGCGCTGGCTCTCTCCCATGTTGCCTGTTCCCCTCATAGCCGAGAAATCCTTGTTCACTCTAAAAACCACACTGCTCTGTATGTGTGTGAGAGTTTTTATCCTTTGGGTGGACAAGCTTCGACCTACGGGTGATGCTGAGCTTGATATATACAGGTATGGACGTTTTTAAAGGATATTCCCCAAACACAGACATGTGATATTCTGGTCAAAGTAGAATAAATAAGTGGAAAACCCGGATGCTTGTTTACCCATATGCATATTTGATTATAGTAGAACATATAAAAGGGAATGCTTCAACACTAGATGGGAATTATGGACCATTCTGAAGTTGAGATGGACAAAAGAGTGAGGTTGTCTGAGCAAACCCAACACTATAATTCCCTTCATAGAATCGAGGTAACAGGAGGGCTTATAAATACCGAGCCAAATTGATCATTGGTCGGATGACATTACCGGAAAATGGATCCAGTTTGATAATGGTTGTAACCGGAGCACGACCACAGCTCTCGCGTTGCCTCGCCCTCTGAGCTTCTGCACATCACTGAGCTGTCTGCGAGCGGTAGAGGTAGAAGCCTCACAACCTTCAAACTTCAAACTTCAAACTTACTCGAGTATGGTGGTTCATGACAAATTGAGTGAGTGCACTGATGCTTTTTTGCCTCAGGGCTTGCCGTAGTGTAGCCGGTGTGTCTGCAAACCACGCAGCAGCAGACGCTGGACTGCCATACCAAAGAATTCCATTCGCCGGATTTGTATCTGCGTCATAGTCTGTGCTTTTGACAATTTGGGCTTGAATTAACTACCAGGGGGTCTTCTACCCACTGATTCTGTTAAAGCAACACAATCAAAGCAACACTACACAATGTTTTTCTTCTTCAAATGTTTATGGTACGCTGACCTGAACAGGGAGCATGTATTCCTTTTGATTCCCACTCCCCCCCCTAAAATAAAAACTCACATTGAACTTTAACTTTGGTGAGTGGGTACGATCTCTTGTGAGAAGCGCATGACTGACTGATAGACGCAGCTTAAACTGCCAGAATCAGGCTAAGCAAGTTAAAAAGCAAGAACAGCTCGATAGTCGGTTTTAACACAGAGCCCGCTACATGCGGCTGCAGGGGGCGCCGTTGCTCAGTATAAGTCGCATACTGTTGCTTTAAAAAACAAAACCTTTACTTTTCAAGCATTTCCCACAAACGCTCTTATTTATTTTTGTATTCTTCACGCACGTGTTTGGAACTGAACCGAGGCCGTGGCATTTGCTGATCAAAAGTGGTGACGAGAGGTTTGGATGGCACAGCAAAAACGGTGGGGGGTTTAAAATGTCCGCGACGGCATGATATGCATGTCATGACCAGACTGAGTCACTGGTTTTCAAAAGTCTGGTTCGGTGCTCACGGGGGGATGACTATTCTTATTGTAATAACATGATATTTGTCATTATTTTTGTCGCGCCCCTCGTGGGATTTCTTCCCAGCCCCTATATTTACCTGCATGCATGCCTGTGTTTCCATGCAACATGACGTGCAAGTGTTCCCCCCCTCCCCCCCCCCGCCACTCAGAAACCTCGACAATGAATAATTCCCTTTAGAAATAAAGGAACTAGCAGCGCGCGGTGCCGAGAAGCTCGGGGACAATCAGGGGCATGTGGAGGCATGTGAAAGTGTGTCATGTTATTTGAGGACAGGAAGAAAGCGGGGAACAAGCATCAACAATGGCTGGGAAATATATGGTGTTGTTATGTGCCGGTATTCGCTGCTGAAAATCACATAACGGTCGTGATTGCTCGGGAAAGCAGCGGAGGAAAGAAAATAAATCCCTTAATTGTTTATAGCGCACCAGTGACTGCAGTTGTTTCTTGGAAACCGCGACTGACCTTGAAGGCTTTGTGGCTTTCTGCTCGCTGGGTTTTCTTTTGTCCTCCTGCCCCACTTTCAGGATTCAAATCCAGCCCGAGTGGCGTTTAACATGTTTTTTTAAACCATATTTCGGAAAAATTGCTCATCCCAAGTGTGGAAATCAAAAGTTGAAATGCATGTCAAGCACTTGAATGTGACTTTTCTCATTGTTAATATGACATCGACAAACAAAAGGAGTGGGAATTACGGGGGGAAGGACTTTGGAGAAGCATACACGTGAACTCCTCAAACTGCCTGCACACTTACACCGGCTGGTTCTCTCACTCCACCAGTCCCCCCCCCCCACATCCCCGTCCACAGAAAGTCTTGACTCGCGTTGCCATAGAAACAGGAATTACCAAAAGCTCCATAATATCGGAATAGAGGCCAGAGGAAGAGAAGGGATGTCGCCTTGGCACAGAAGCATCAAGTTTGTTCTTTCCTTTTTTTTTTATGCTTTGCGGTATAGGATTGTGCATTCCCCCCCCCCCCCAAAAAAGGCACAAAAGTAAATTGTTGACATCTCCAACACACTGTGGGTGATAAATCAACAGCCCCGAATGTCAACACACGTTACATTGTAACGCGGGATGAACTCACAAAAGGGAGCTAATGATAGACTGCGTGTTGTGCTGTACACACTCCCGAAGCCCCTCCGAGGCAATTTTTTTGTGATTTCGGGCCCACATAAATGAAAGTGACTTGACATGCCTCACAAACATTTAATTCCTCACCTGAGGCTCTTATGCGCTGTGCAATGTTGAGCTGTCGTGGAAGACACTTGACAATTGTGAAGGAAAAGAAGTGGGTTGGCTCCCCCCCCCCCCCTGCAGACTTGTCCAAGTTGGAGCTTGGCAAACTGATGACAGCCAGAGTTGAAATTCAGACAGTGTCAGATATTTCAAGGAGTAATCCGCCAATTAGGATACAGTTGAGGGGGGTGGTTATATTAGTTGAGCTCCAACATCATGAAATCCTCTATTTCTTATATTGCAATGTGATTCCTTGTTTGGTAAACCTCTCTACTTTGGAACATAGGGTTTCTGATTCTGAATGCGTCACTGGACCAGTAGGTATAATCAAGGTGAAAGGGCTCTCTACGCAGACATGAATATAAAACAATCCTGTGTAATTGTTTAAATTGTACTATTTTTTTTTTCTTCACCGTAGAACGAGCCCTTTATATATGTTAAATGGCTTTGTATTGATATAGTGGTTTTTCTAGTCTTGATGACCACTTAAGGCTCTTTACAGTACAGTTTTTACATTCACCCATTCACACAAACATTCATACAGTGCATCTATCAGCAGCAGTTTGTTGTTCTACGAGGGGCAATGCGGGGTTCAGCATCTTTCCCAAGGACACTTCGGCATGCAGATGGGGGAGACTGGGGATCTAACTGCCGACCTTCAGGTTGGAGGACGACCGCTCTACCCTCAGCCACGACCCCCTCTGCATATATATATATATAAGATATAATAAATGCTTTATATTTACATGGGGAGCAGTTCCTCTCTACGAAGGCTACCACTTGTTCTCTTTTATGTTTGGGAGGGGAGGGTGAGGAGAGAAGTATTCAGCTGCAACATGCAACTTCACCAGTAGGTGTCACTAGATTCAAGACACTGAACCTTTAAAGCTACAGAATTTTCTCACCTTAAAAAAGTATGGCTTGACAGTCATTTTCCATTGAATGCACATGTACAATAGGAAGAAACACCTAATTGCACCATGTAGCTGTGGTGGATCATTTCAAAAAGGTTCATGGAATTAATTAAAGGGGGGTGGCAGTGGACGGTAAAAGCTTCTCTTGTGATGCTTGACGGGCCTTTGTCCTGATGCTGCAGAGGGTTGGTGTGACATTGGACAAATCGCCCCAGAGGAAAAACAAAGCAAAACAATAAATTACAGATATTTTTTTGTTGTAAAATTGTTTTTTGTATCGCTATGAAACTGGCGGGACCAACATGGTATATATATATATATAGTAGCTTTTACACGATACACTCAGGGTAAACATAACCCCTCTGATGCTTTTCATTCTTTTGTCGTTTCCATCTGATGATACTAAAATCCTAAAATGCCATTCCTCTACCCTGTTAGCTGACCTTGGCTTATTTCTTTCATTTATATTACTTTCAAGCACTTTTCCCTTTATTCACTGGATGGTAAGTGTGGAAATGGGAGAGAGAATTGGGGAAGACGCACCAAAAGGCCCACCTGGGAAGCGAGGACTCGAGCCCCTGTGTGTGGACGGACACCCAGTCGTCAGATTTCAACAAACTGTGGGTCCCTACATACATTACATAATCCCCCCCCCCCCCCCCCGTTATCACCCTCCTCTTTTCTATGCAAAGGATTTCATTCAACCTTCCTTTCATACCCTCCTCTCCCATCATTTTCCTATTTTCCTTCAGTCATGAGATCACTGTCACATCCGTCAGAAATCTCCGGCTTTGGCTCCATTGCAGCACATCCCTCGTGTTCATGTACGAGGCGATCGCCTGTGGCACATTTCCATCTTCCTCCCACCCCCCACTATCACAGACATTATCGCATGCCTCGCCACCACGTGGCAAAACGCAGATCCCCCCCACGCCCCCGATGAATCAATCTGTCAGGAGCAAGATCGCAGTGTTCCTCCCCCTCCGCTTCTTATCGACACTCTGCGGCAACTTCCTTAAGTGGGAACGGGAGATAAGACGAGTCGAAAGCGACGAGATATCACAGACCAAAGATTTAATTTGTGATGGAATTTCAAAGCAGCGGCGTGTCACCGTGCGCAGGTAGCACTCTGGGAGGCTGGCGCTCTCCATCTGGGCAAACAATTGCTCCCCGCCTGTGCAAACAATTCCTAATTACTTCTGTCTGATTAACTGGAGATTTGGATCCGGGGTACCAGACACAAACAAGCCACAGGTGTGTGTTCTGGGGGGGGGGGGGGGGCGGCCACGCACAAAGACACAGCCACGCCATTTGTGTTTCCACTCGGCAACTGTTTTACACTGACATGAGTCAACACTCTAATAATCCAGCCAGGACGGCATTGTGAATGTGATGAATAGGTCTGTTTACTTTGCTCGTTGCGAATGATGTCGGAGATATTGTTTTTACGAAAGCGTGGTTCTTATTTCAGACAATCTTGAGGATTACATTTTAAGACTTGAATGGCACTCAGTAGAGTACTTACCAAGTAATTTGGTGTTTTGAAGAACGTGTGATGGGGAACGGAAAGAGCGTTGGATGCAAAATGAAGCGATGTCTAGTCACACAGCGTTAATTCCCAATTTCCACAAAGCAAAGGCACTGAATCAGACCAGCTCATACATTCTCCCACTTTGTTCCATCCCTCATCCAAGCGCAGGGGACCCCTGACTTATCAC
Source organism: Pleuronectes platessa (assembly GCF_947347685.1). Taxonomy (NCBI): domain Eukaryota; kingdom Metazoa; phylum Chordata; class Actinopteri; order Pleuronectiformes; family Pleuronectidae; genus Pleuronectes; species Pleuronectes platessa. The sequence continues at coordinate 10,174,114 of NC_070649.1, read as the reverse complement.
CCACTGAGCGGGGCGGCCCTCGGCAGGGTTCAGCGCCCATTCTTGTCAAAAAAACACCAGAAAAAAAAGATAGATAAGTCATTAAAGAACCTCCTTCAACATTCTCCCTTTCACTGCGATGTGTGCTTGAATATTCAAGAAACCCTTTCATCCAGAGCCGTCTATACCGACGTGTCACTCTCGCCGAAAAATTCTCCTGTTCCTGCTCATCTTTTAAAAAAACTGAGCATCTCTGATCAAAAAGTGGATAAAAATAGCGCTGAGATAAAGGAGAAGGATCAGATTCTGTACTGTATTATGCATCACCGGAAAAAAAAGGAGCTGCGCTGCACCCTTTACCTTCCCGAGCATCTCGTGTTCCAAGTAGGAGGCGCACATTTTTTCAAAAGCTGGGGGAGGAAGCCGTGTACGCGTTCCTTATTTTAGATGCCCCGTTCGCTTTGACATTAAAAAGAAAATCTCAAAAACAAACACGTGCTTAACAAAGAGGCTTTGAACCACGGAGAGGAGAAGAGAGACGTTTGCCGGCATGAGGCTATTTCTTGTCAGAGCTCTTTTGCTCAGGTGTCATCCACAACATGGCCTTTGGTTGTTTCCCGACAGAGGATATTCTTGTAAACACGGCTCCCGGCTACAAAACAAGAAAATTATTTTTCTGAAACTTCGGGGTTTTGTCCTCCTGCGTTCCTTTCATTTCTTTTTTTTCCCCTCTCTCAATCTCACAAGTTCTGCCCTGAATGGCTCCTTCCCTTAAATGGAGTTCCCAGCGGTCGCTCAGAATCCAATGAAACCGCAGAAAAGACTGTGATCCACTTGCCTCCCCGGAGACCCGAACTGAACTCCCGTCCTGCAACGAGGGATATTCGCTAACACCCCCGTATCTTAATTTGGCCAGTTCCCTATCTCGCCCTCCATGGAGACATCCCGAGTGGTGGTGGGAGTTCAACGTGCTTTTTTTGGGATAACAATTAATAACTCGCTGGCCTTGTATCTTCAAGTGGATCCAATTTGCCGTGGGGGATTAGATACACTTGTCCCATGCAGCTCTCTGATTGAATCAGTGGATGCATCTGTTCAGTGCTGGGCCGAGGTGAGCTGAAGTGTGTGCGGTGCATCATAAAGAAAGAAGGAAATGTGCTGCATGTGCTACTATACAGACAAACAACGACTCTCCACAGCGAATTTGCCGTCTTCAAAACAGCGGCGGAAATGAGCATTCGTCTTGTGGCTCGGCGCGGTCTTGAAGCGGTTACCTCGCGGTAATCGGCACGTTATTTAAATGCATTTCTTGCATTTTCGCGATGGATTTAACTCGGGCGTGTGCGTCGAACGAGGTGTGCTAAATGGGAGAAATCCCATTTCAGGGTTCAACGGCTCCTCGGAAGCCGCTCATCCGGACAGCTGTGAAATGTATGCCTCTTGTAAAGCTTGTCTTTTCAATCAATTTTCCCTATTTTAAGTTACCGACATTAGCGCGCCACACGCTACTGTTTTCTCTGCACAAAAGGCATTACGCCAGTTTGTGTGTCCAACTTTTTTACCACAGATGTCAGAATGTGGGATAAAAACTCTTACATACACAGGATGACATTTTATATAAAAGTTCTGCAAAAAACAACAACACCCCATCTCCTCCTCTGATGTCAGATTACATCACGCACATTTGCATAGTGCACGCCTCAGTCTAGTCTGGCATCCCCCCCAACACAGCCAGATAATGTGAGAGCTGAGGATGCCCCTTACTACAAGTGCTGGAGGCGGTCGACCAATCACAACAGTGGGCCAGCTGGCCAATCAGAGCAGACTGGGCTTCACGCCTTAAAGGGGACAGGAGCTAAACAACCAAAAACCTAAAATCGAGTGAAATGATGAACCTGAATATGTCTCCTTTAATTATGAGAACGTGATATACTCTCGATTGAATAAGCATGAGAGTAAAGCATGCTTACATTGGGCCCTCACACCAACTGGCTACCTGTCAGACAAAGACACACAAGGGAACATACAGCCAATATAGGCTTTTTTAATTCTGTACAGTTAACAATGTCGGTGAGGAATTCATAATTAATGACCAGTAAGTCATTCTTTCCGATGACAGCTAGGGCCATAGCAGTGATGTATCACATTTTAATTTGAAATGCATCGGGGAGGGGGTCTTCACAGTGTGTGAGAGGAGAGAGGGAAAAAACGTGAGAATCTGCCAAAATTATAATATTAAGTGCCAGCACTGATAATTAACTTCCCATCCAAAATCCATCTGTTTATTATCTATACTGCTTATACTGGGGGAGCCAATCCAAGCTGACCTTAGGCGAGAGGCCGGGGCTGTACAGGAGCCTTTCCAAAAACACCAAGCAGAAATGGGAATAGTTACAAAGTCACAATTTCTGTTTTAAGTACAAATTATTATCGTCAATATGATAAAACCATTTATTGTTGTCCCGTACTTAGCTTTTCTGCTTCAGTGGCAAAATTGGACAACAAACCTGCACTAGACCACTGTAACACAAAGCGGCAGCAGTCTGATCTGGTGTGTTTGTTGGGTCCGCTGCAGTCGCAGTGTGCGCCGTGTGTCTGTGTGTGCGTGCCAGCCGGACACACAGAGAAAATGACAGTCTGCCATATGGACCACCGGCAGTGATTTCACGCAGGCAAAGTCAACCTGGTCACTTTTATAAATCTGTTTTCCCATCCAGACTGGTTCCGACCGGGGGCCTGCTGGGATTCCTCCCCGTCCTCCTGATTAGCCGGCCCCCACCGCATCAGGAGCCTGGCAGCGTCCGTCAGGCTGATCAACCCCAACACTTCACTCCGCTCGGATTACGGAGCTGAGCTGCCGTGCCGCATCCAATCACGGTCTCCGTATGTGTAAACAAAGCGGAGGCGCACGGGGGCCGGCTCGTGGTTGTTGGTAAACGGGACGCACTGAGATATAAAGTGAGCTATCCGGCTATTTATTGCCCTTGCTCAGCAGTTTGTTTGGACTAATTGGCACGGGTGATTAATTATTATGTAACTCATGACAGGCCGTGATAAATTGGAATGAAACGACTGGCTGACATTGCTCGTCCCAGTTCGGCTGTGCAATAAGCTAAGAAGGCTTCATCTGCCGCACTCATCCACACAACCGAGAAGTGCACCACACAAGCTCGGAGCTAAACACAGAGGTAGTGTGAGACAGTGAAAGGGACTCGACGAGTCGTGAGACGCACAAAGACGCAGACGATTCAGTTGTCTGTCAGTGCACCATCTGCTGGAGCAAACCTGTGAGCAGCTGTTCCACTGGGTTCTGAAAACTCTCCCTCAGACACTGACTCATCGTCAAATGTAAAAGTATATAAGAGGGGAGATTTAAGAAACCAAATTAAGATTTAATAAAGAAATACTAAGTGGGATTAGTTGTACTGTAAGTTCTATTGCTTTACTTACATAAATATGACCTTTGAAAGTGTCTTAAAAATACAAATACAGTGAAGTTCGGGAAATTAAGCCAAAAGTGATTTTTTTCATACATACATATATACACATATAAACATATATCTATAAATGTTAGCTGAGATATTTACCTTGTGTTAAAGTCAACCATGTGAATCTGACATATCCTAAGTGAAAAAAGTAGTAATAAATGATATTATAGTAACAATAATAATAATAATAACAGTAAGCCGCTCTCTATAATCAGCAGCAATGGCAGAGAGTTTTCCTCTTGGCAGTCCCTTCACTACTTAGTCATTTTACTTGGAACTGCCATACACATACATATTTTTCACCATTCCAACTTATGTTTAAAAAAAACCATCATATTTGAATCCATAATACCGCAAGATGTATAGCAAAAAAAGAAGCTGTTTTCGATTTGTGTTATTATTGCATTACAATGTATACTCCCCCTCAGATATAGACCCTCCCGATGTCAATAAGACACTGAGTTTGGTCCACTTCTCCACCCAATTCAATTTCTACTGCTGCTGGGCTGGAGGAAGACATATGCACTGTCACTCCCAAATCTAATCAGGTCCCGTTATGGCTGCCGGTATTCAAAAATGGCCGTAATGGCGCTGCTGCCGCTGCTGTTTGCATGTCAGTGTCGAGACTGCTAATGTCTGTGATGTGCACAGCCGCGCTCCCTGCTCGCCGAGGACGCTGGGAAAGTTGAACACACAAATCGTAACCCTTCAAATTTGTTGTTTTTGTAATCGGCGGCGTCTCGCTCATGCTGTCCGGTGCGTTCTTTAAGGATCTAGCAACGTGTAATTATCAACGGATTTACATCTCGAGTCCACTCCTGGCTCCCCCCTGCGCCCCTCTCGCTCTCCGTCTCCCCCTCCATCGCTAAATAATTACCAAATGAATCCATTACCGGCCCGGCCACGACACCGCCTTACCTGAAACACCAGTCAATGGGAAAGTGATTCATTCCACTGCAGGTACAACGCTTGAGTGAGAGCCCAGCAAAGGGATTCTTTGTCGGAGAGACGCGGGGAGGCCGCATGTAATTATCCACATATGAGGTGTTCTGCTAGAACAAGTAAATTGCTCACATCTGAAGAGCACCTTCCAAAGGGCAATGGCCCCAGAATGAAGCCTGGTGGTAGCCGTCAGGGAGATTGATTGGCTGTTGTGGTTGCATCAAAGTTTTGTGCTATTAAATCTAGAATATCTTTGATCAAGTGGACGTAGAGACAGACCAGTGCTGGGTGTGCGCTTTGTTCACGTCCCCGTCTTGATCTCGTTTCCCACTAACACCGATGCACACACGGAGATTTCTACATCGCCCGAGTATCAGTCACACGTATATAGTCACACGTATATATATATATATATATATATATATATCTTTCAAGTGTGCAAAAGGCATGCGTGGACTCAATTTTACCTTCGGGACATTTTGTTTGAATTACTCTTTTTTATGTTACAGTCAATATATTTCAAATGAATGCAGAGTGGGGAAATCAGGCTTCAGTGTACAAGGCTCTGAATATTACCCCCCCCCCCCCCCGATTACAGGATCACAGACGAGCATGGTTTACATTAGGTAGCATCATTTAATGTAATTTTGAAGGGGGCTGTACAAGTAGTTTACAATTACACGAAACTTGGACTATGGGCAGAAAAGGTCTCTGGTTCGACTCCACGGAGAAAAAACAAAAAGACGAACCTGGATTGATCTGTCCAAAAATCCAAGAGGATTCTCCCTGCCCTGTCTAGTGCCCCTGAGCAAGGCACCTTACTCCCCCAACATCTGCTCCCCGGGCGCCGTACATGGCTGCTCACTGCTCTGTGTGTCCTGCACCAGATGGGTTAAAAGCAGAGGTTAAATTTCCCTACAATTGCATGAGTGTGCCTGTGTTTGGGATAAATAAATGTATCTTAATCTTAATTAATAGAAGTAGTAGTAGAACCATTAGTTCCTGAGGGTTTTCGGGTACATCGGGCTCGCTCTGCACGAGGCTTCAAAGTCTCAGCTCACAAGGCAATACGTGGCGTCGCGGTGGGTTGCCACTTAGTTCAGGCGCCAAAACAAAGATGGTGGTTGAAGGTTAAATCAGCGAATCCATACCATCAGATGACCCAAATTCACGGATAAAAGAAACATCCTCCCAGATCTCCTCAGGACACAACCTTAGTAGTAAGTAACACTAATATAAAAGCAGGGAAATAACACACAGAAAAACCTGAGTCCGAATAAAACTTTGTTAATTTGCTGTTGAAAATTGAGGATAAAACATTGCCTGCTCTGCACCTGTCAAGCAAATTGAAGCTGAACTTAAGTTTATAGCCACAGCGGCAAAACAGCCCCTGTGACATGAAAGGTAATTTGAGTTATTTCTGAAAGTCTCATTAAAACCACTCCGATATTTAAAAAGCAAAAATTGAATAACAACTCGCAGCGCATGGTCGACGCGATTTATCTAAAGTTTGGTTCCCCGTCACACTTTGTGCAGTGGACTTGTTTTACCTTCTGTGGCAAGTCGCGGCACTTTGAAGCATACTACCTAGAAGCTTGACAAAAAAAAATTTCAAATAAAAAGACCATCAGATGGTTAAATACATTTAGTTCGAAAGGGCTTTTTGTCCTCGATGATATTGTTTACATCTCCCTCCGACAAAGCAAAGAAGTAGACGTTTCAGAAAGTGAGTGATGTCCGGGGCCCGGGAAAAAAAAGCACTAACAGTCTAAACCTAATTATACTTTCAAATCGGAGGGAAAAAGGCTACGAGCGCCTCGGCTTGTGCGAGTGGGGACGTGCACAAGGTATTGCGGCTCTTTCATCCGCTGATTGGCTCAACCGAGCCGGGAGTGTTATATTCCACTAATTTCACACGCAAACACAAGCTAGCCACTCGGCTTGAGGGACTTTAGAGGGAAGAACAAAGACACACACACAGACACACACACACTCTGGTTCTACAGTTGTCCTCCCGTTTTTCAGCGACACTTTAAACAATCAGTGGCGTCTCCGGAGTAATACATATTCTCCGTGTCCGTGTTCGCGAGACATAAAACATCAATTATTGAGTCCAATTTTATTCAGGAGTCGGGAATGACAAGCAGGGCGTACAAATGAGGCCCTGGCTACACACGAGCGCGAACGCACACGGGGGTCACGCGTGAAACTGTACTCGCGCAAAATCTCATCCCCTACTCCTCGCTCCTCTCTTTGCCTCAGACACACAAACGCACACACACACGTACGCACACACGCACACCACCCGAAGCAGGGAAAGCTGGGGGGGGGGGGGGGGGGGGGGTGGAGGGCGGCTCGCTAGCTAACGTGCATAATGAAAAGTGCAAGCTCTGTCATTTTCTGCAGATAAAAGTGTTCTGATGAGAGCCGGAGACAATAGCAGCACATTAATCTCCTTGACGTGCGGAGCTTGGGCTCGAAAACACTCACTCCCCCCCCCCCCCCCCCCCCCCATTCAGAGGCTCTCTATCTATCCGAAGCTATGCTCTCCCAAAGATTAGTCCGCACACACACACACACACACACACGCATACACAAGGTACAAACATCCACACATGCAAAGGTTGTTACACTGGACTTTTCTAGTAAATGTGTAGTACACGCAGGGTAATGTGTGTGTGTGTGTGTGTGTGGGGGGGGGGGGGGGGGGGGGGTCTGGTGATTAATTTCCTTTGGGTTTCGTCACGACACACTAGAAGAAAGAAAATGTTTATTTATTCAGTTATTTTTAAGTCACGCAGGAAAAAAGGCTTAATCTGATTCCCGTGTCCTCATCCGTGTCCCAAGCATGTAAACACATGATCCCCCCCCCCCCCCCCCCCCGCCGCCCCCCTTCACGAACACACGGATGCGCCCTGTTTACGAGGACTTTGATTCACATCTCGCGTTCGTAGTAGTAGTAGTACTAGTTTGTCTCCCTGTAGCGTCTGTATTTTGAATTCAGGTGGGAAAATCCGATCTGATAAAAAACACACCCGTTCATTGGCACGAGTGTGTGCGTGTGTGTGATGTGTGTGCGTGTGTGTGTGTGTGATGTGTGCACGCGCGCCGAGGCTTAAGGTTGATGTGTTATTGCCGTGGCTTGTGTTTAGAATGTCACGATACGATCATCTACTCCTATTTGGCTCCGGCGATTGAGCCTGTTTTTTTAAGATGACACATAGCCATCGCCATCAAGGTATATGGTTACCGCTGTCAATTCCCCCCCCCCCCCCCCCCCCCCCTCCGTTATTGCATTTTAATCTCCTGTTGCTGCGTGATGTATGGCTCGATGTCGGCAAATAACGTTTTGAGGGACAGTTGAATTATTTCAATGCGCTCTTTTTTTTTTTACGTGTCTCCGCTTCCATCATGCATAATGATGACTGCTTGGAATGGCTGAGCTGTAAAGAGGTTGGAGATATATGGGAACAATGTGATCTGAGGTTCAGGACGAGCACACGGGGGCTCGCGATCAGATCTTGATATTATCTCTCTTCGGCAGGTCCTTGTTTCTTTTCTTCTCGGCTTCCTATGAAGTTTCTGCACAGCTTTTTTTTTTTGCACGGCCCGGTCATTTTTTCGCTGCTGACTCAGCAGCACGTTGATTTGAATTTGGGGCCTCGCGGCTGCACCACACAGCTCCGGGGCCTCTGCTGCGATTAACCGCACACTGCCTTGCTCAAGAGTCTCTCAGTATCTCGCTACTTTAACTGAGGCAGTCACTTCCTTTTTGCTTTCACTCTATTACAATGTTTTTGGTGGCCTAAGCTAGAAAGCAGGGTGTAGGTTATCTTTTTTCAGAACTTTTTCCCTCACCCCTTTTCTCCTTAATACAATTTATTTCCCCCCCTTACTGACTTGGTTGCTTTTCAGTTTGATTGTTGCTGATCAAACTGAATGGTTGCCTGTTTTGCAGCTTGATGCAAACCAGTGGCTGTTCAATGTGAGCGTACAATTGCCCTGTTTTATCTTTTGCCTCGTTAAGTAACTGGTTTAAGTTCAAATCTGCTTTAATGAATCACATTTCACTTAATTATACACTGGAAATATTAAAAACTAAATACACAACCCTTCTTTTTTACACTTAATTGCAGGAAAACATGAGAATAATGCAGGAAAAACACATATAATAACAACTACCATATGCATATGCCTGTATCTACACCCACAAAAATCAAAATTTATTTGTGATCTGTCTATTTCTAATAGATGATGATATATTTTGGTTGAGGCGCCTGTTAATTTGGAGTGTTTTCATGAAAGAGATTGTCGTTGCCACTCTTAAAAGGAAATAAAGATGTCTAATAGACACATGCATTGTAGAATGAGACATCCCAGCTTGCTGGTGGAGCAGTCTGCGACCTCCTACAATAAGACTCCGTGACAGGCGAGGCAAAGGCGAGTCCATGGGAAAGTCCTTAATGTGGCCCCTGACAAGTGCCTCCAACCCCGCTAATGATGACAGAGGAACTTCCCACACAATCAGCCACTGCATCAGTCTCCCGCGGAGCGAGCGTGAGGTGGAGTAAGCGAAAGAGAGAGAGTGTGTGTGTGTGTGTCTGTGTGTGTGTGTAGTCTGGAGGGGGGAGTAAATCCAGTTGACATTTGTTTGGCAACGCGCGCACACTTAAGTAATATGACTTGGCCGGAGTGAGTGAGATGTGAAATGTTTAATAACACAAGTTTGCGTTTGTTGTTTGGCTATGTCAGAGAGAAGGAAGAAAAAGATCTTAATCTCTCTCTGGTGGGTATCATAGATCACAGATGTGCAACTGGGGCTAATCTATAAGCATGTGGCTCTTACCAATTAGACAGATTTAATCAGGTCAAGTATTAAAAGCTATCGATCTGGTTTTGGTCTTCATTTTTTCATCTAAAGTGTTACCGACTATTTATGTCTCAATTTTACTCAAAGTATGTTTTGGGGCAGAGCTGCTAGGATTCAATTTGATGCTTTTTCAGCCAGGACATCTTTCATTTTTGTATCAATGCAACATTTAACATTTAAATGATATGTAGCATACTTATAAAAGACTAAATATTGATGAAAAGCTGCAATACTGAAAGAAGCAAAATGCTAAATATCATCGTGAAACATTATCGTAAAACGTCCACTGGACAGAAGAGAAACGGCTTCATCAAAAAGCTCACACAGACTGACCGACAGTATTAAATCCTCAATTTAACACATGCAACCAACACAAATACCACATTCCCACTCCTTTGTCCCATAGACGGCATAGGTGGACAATGCGTCTCCACTTCCTCCCAGGATCCCGAACCGCTGCCATCTCGTGCATTTGGAACCAGAGCTGATCCGGGGGATACAATCGCGGTAGCTAGGTCCTGCCGATACATACGTTCGACCAATTGTGAGTCAATCTTTACTGTCAATCATGACGTTTCAGACGGTTTTCATAGCATCATTATTATCAAAACCTTAAAATTTATAAGGAAAACCATGACTTGGACATTCAGCATTTTCTAACTCTGTAAATGGCCTATGTTGCCTTGAAAGGTGCTATGTAACCTATTGTTATTGTTATTATTACTATTCAGTGTGATAATATCTAAAATGCAAGAAACCATCTTTGAGGACATTTGAAACGACCGGACCTTTTAGTTTGGCTCATGTCCCCTCCATTCACATGGAGGAGTCGGGATTTATCCTCTATAACGTATCCAGCCACCAGGTGGCAATCAATAGTTTTGTTTTCACTTTTTTGGGGGAGTGTCAAGTCATCCATCTTTATATAAAATCAATGCTTTTGACTTGATAAAAACTAAGTATTCATAGATATATATAGATGCAAAATGTTTTATTATTTTTAATTTTGGAAAGGTAAATCTTAATTGAAGACCAGTGTTTCGCAAGGATTGTAGAATATTTCTCGTCCTGAGGAATTAAGAAACAAAATAATATATTGTCTTTTTGTGTTTACAAAAATAGTAAACAGCTCAATGTAAGGAAAAACCCTGTTTGATTTTATTCAGACAAATCCACCGGGAGCCAACATCACTGTTACAACTTGCGTCACATGACAGTGAATAATATGCCTGCGAGCCTCTGACGAGTGTTGGCAGCGAAACCAGAAAGTTTGTTTTCACTCGTCTTCATCTGTCGGCTCACATTTATAAATCAATCTCAGGAGCCAGCCGCTACGCAGCCTATTGCTGTTTCATAACAGGCTCGTCTTGCCTAGTCAGACTGCTTTTTCTCCTCTCCCCCCAACCACCCCCCCCCCCCCCCTCCTCCGTTTCATCTCCCGTCTTCCACTCCCTCTCATTTCGTCGGTTCTCTCTCTCTCTCTCTCTCTCCTTGTCTCGCTCGCCTTCTTTGAATTCTGCCACTCGCCTTGTTCCCGCTTTGTTTTGATCGGATCACAGGGGGGGGGGGGGGGGGGGGGATGTCAGCAAGCCTCAGTGCGGCTACATACGATACGTGCACGTGCATCTTGATGCATATCTGCTGTGGTCTGAATTTATCCTGGGGGGGCGGGGGGGGGGCTTGTCTTGAGTGCTGCTGGGCAAAAGCGGCGCGGCTAGTTGCCGTTTGCCTGGGTTTGGCGTGAGTGATGTTAATAAGAATAACTAATGCAAATAATAAATAATGGAGGGAAAATAATTAATTACAGCTTCCCTGTGAGACAGGATCTGTGGGACTAACACACACACACACACACACACACACACACACACACACACACAGTCCGACAGTGGCAGTGATATTTAGATACAGCAGGGTGCAGTCGTTCTGTTCTCGCCGCCTTGGAAGATTGCGATTGGTGGTGCAGCCGACTTCAAGGCAGTGGATGTCTCCCTGGGGATAGAGCCATGCGACAGTCCTGTCTACAGTATGTGTGTGTCTCTGTGTGTGTGTGTGTGTGTGTGTGTTTGTGTGTGTGTGTCTGTGTTGGAGAGAGATGGAGGGAAAGCGAGGGTACGTCCGGTATTTATCTGCACCCGAACCTGCTGCAAAAGTCAAATGGGAATTCTCTGCCTTCTGGTCAGCTGACACGCCGACGTTTCCGGCTTGTCTGTCAAGTCCATCATCACAAAAAGGCGTCAGCGTGAGGCCGTCTGTCATGGCCTCTCCATGGTGCAACTCTTAACCCCCTTTAATCTTTTTTTATTCTATTGTATTGTATTTTATTGTACTCAAATATACCGGCTGCTACGACGATTTAATTTCCCTTCGGGGATGAATAAAGTAATCTATCTATCAATTCATTTGATTGAACAGTCCGCCTGATAGTTTGGGTCTCTGCATTAAAAGAGCCAGGGCGGAGCAAAGGGGGACACATTAGCATAACAGTCTTAGCTGATCTCGAAGCACGGGTCCAAACAAGTATGAACCGGAAAAATTGGGGCGAGGGGTGGGACAATACTCGAGGCTGTTTGCAGTAGTTAAAAAAGAAAAGCTGCCGTGTGGAAACATAGATGACAGGGAGCATCTCTTTTCTGCCGGAGTTAACAAAACACTTTTTTTCCTGAATCTGAGGTTTCTGGTGTTTAAAAACACGTGTTGTACCGAGTAACACGTTCTTCAACTTTATGTAGTATTGAAAACTCACTAGCATGACTAATGTGTATAAATACGCCGCACACGTTCACACAAAATACCTCTGATATAATTGTTGGGCAAAATCTCCTTGATGGATCAAAGGTACTTTTCTAGTATCTGACATTACTTGAATATTCATATAGAACAAATAATTGTTATTTTCATATTATATTGTACACTATTGTGAATCCGTACCTATTCATTAACAGTATATACACACATCTCTTTAATTAGTTATACTATATATAATTTAATGTTTTTTTTGTATATTACAGTGACGTAATACCCATTTATATATTTATAAACACATGAAACTCCTATTCATATCTAATACCATACAGCCTATATGTGGGTATATGAAAATATTTATTTATTAAACATTAGGCTTTACATCTTACACAAGTGCTTTTCTCTTTGTCCTCAGAGGAAGGTGTCTGTCATGAACATATTCTCTATATTTTGTATTTATCTCTTGTCTGCCCCCATTTTGACTGGTAACGCAACAGGTGCATTTCTCCAGCATTGGATCAATACACGTCCTTATCGCGTCATAATCTTATCTCACGGACTTGGTTGCATTTCACCGTTGTCGGTGTGCTGCCACAGGCTTGAACGTGCTAGTGGGTAAGGTGTAGATACCGAAGTGTCGAGAGAAAAAAGAGAGAGTCTACCCTCCCATTGTCAAAAAACAGAGACTAAACCTAAACGTGTCTCTATGCACATTAAACAATGTCAGCTTTAAAAATCAAGCAGTTGCTCCCCCCCCCCCCCCCCCCCCCCCCCCTGTCTGCAGCGTCAACAAGAATGTGCACGGTTTACTGTCTGGGTCCGGTTGATGCAGGAGCTCATTTTACAGGTGCGTGAGTTCCCCTGTGTTAGCTTCAGTGCTATCTGGTCTGAGTCGTTAAACAACTCTCATGATACAAGATAGAAATAACTGTCTGTGTGAAATGTGCCGTAGTTGCACAAAAAGAAAATGCTTTGTTTTCTAATTAACTTCATCTTGATGCATCTTAAAAAGGTGGGAATAGCGCTGTTCCATGACATTAGTTTGCTGCATTAACTTAACACGTGAACTCGTAATGCCATATCATTACCTAACATTAACTTGTGTGTGCTATTTTTTTGTTGTTCCTGCCCCCCCCCCCCCCCGTGCCTGCACGCTCCTGACAGCTCTCTTAATAAGACGACACGCAGAAAGTGTGGCGGGCTAAAAATAACCGAAAAAGCTGAAGTAGCCTAGCGGGGGCCTCGGCTCGCACACACTCGGGCCCGTTGAAAGCTTTCTAATGCTAACACGCCAGCACGGTGTCAGCCGTGAAGCCCCCATCACCCACCTTTCACTGTGGTCTGACAGGGCAGCGGTGGGGGGGGGGGGGGGGGGGGGGGCAACCTGAATGTCCTCGCAATTCTGCAGACGTCCATCAAAGAGGGGGACGGTCTCATCGCAACACTGTACACTGCCTGGCACGGTGGACTCCGGTCAACTTCAGGTGAACTGTACTCATGAGTTATATAATGTTGTATTTAGGAAAATGTGGTTTTTCACCAATTTCTCTTGTTACCACGACTCTGCAAATCAACTCCTCAGTGGTTGCCGTGTGTTCTAGTGCGTAGTTTACATTACAGCTGTTTTTTACCCTGATTTTCCGCTCGCTGACACTTTTTGGGACTCCTAGACAAAAGCCCCCACATCGCAATCCCCACTCGCTAAGTGAGAACTTTTCAGCCTCACCTCTTTTCCAGCTTTGATGTGTCGCTCTGGGAGCCGGAGCATTCTTGCCGACCGTGTACACTTCTTGCACGTGTCCATGATCAAATGCAGTGTGGAGTCCAGACATATACTAGTCTTGGGGTTTCTTCTGGTGAAGGATCGTGTAATGTTCTGACCCCCCGTTGCCCAGTCTGTCATGTAGTATGAACTGCACAGTGATCAAAGGACTTTAGAAGCCACGTAGTCTGAATTTGACATAATCCTGACTGAATGTCTTGGGCAGGGGTCTCACTGTTCCAGTGACTCTTTATAAGCTCTTATCTTGTTTAACACTTTCCTCCTGTGCTCTACCTGGAAATTCAAAGTGATATCATTTCAGTGTTTGCACTATTTTCCGTAAAATGCAGTTTTTTTTATGCAGCGTTTTGCAAAACCAGTGCCGTATAAATAAGGTCATCGCTCACATTTACAGAACTGTCCAACAGCTGCAGATTTATTGAGTCAGGACACATGACATATGGTGTTGTCACGACAAATGGAAGTCAGTAAAGAATGGGGTTTATGAATAATATACCGTAATTACACTGGTTAATAAATCAAACACTGTAATACATTTATTTTTTCACACACTTGAAATGAACTACTTAGACGTTCGATTGGTCTAAAAAGGATGCAAACGTTTGATACTCAGTATAACCACTAAGCTCGTCTAACTATTACTGGGGAGGAAATACTAAAACTCCGGAAACTAATTAGTGTTCATCAGCTATTTCGAGCTAATAATTACTGCACCAAGTTGAAAAGAAATCATCAGACAACATTCATGGAACTAGTGGCGATGAAGTTCCCGTCGTTTGCAAGGTTCTCATTGGTCCTCTATCAGCTCGGGGGCCCTGGGGGCATCCACGTTAAAAAGTGTGCGTCACTCTGCTTGTGGACAATACTGCCTCCTGCCTCCGCTTTATGTGTTTCCATCACCGTTTTCCCAGAGTGTCATTTGTACCATTTCAATGAAGCGAGGATGCTTGAGGGAGACTGGACTGCCCACTGTCCTATAAAGAATGAAATAGTTGGCTTCGGCGGGTAACGGCATTTATTGAGGCAAATTGACTAACTGCCTTATTGAGCACGAAAGACATAAATGTGAATGTGCACGACACATACTGGCTACACACACACACACACACACACACACGCACACACACAGTGAGTTCTCGATGGGAATAAAGTGGACAAAATAAGAAAATGCCACTTGAAAGAAGGGTTTTTCATCTTTGAAGCAGGTGAATAACTATTACAAATGCACAGGAGAGTCATTAATTTGTAATGGCAGTCAGCGATATTTGTTTTGATCAAGAGGTCTGACGATAATTTCTTTGAATGCCACTTTACAGAGCGTCATGGAGGCAGCAGGAGTTTCAAAGAGGCCACGGAGTGAGTTACAGGTGCATTGGCCAGAAAAACTATTAATTTGTTTGTCTGGCAGCGGACTTAAAAGAGGAAAACATATGCCGGGCAAAACAGAGGGAACAACTGAACAAACTGTTGGATGGCGTTGTGAGCCAGAGTGCACCTAGAGACAGGGAAGATATTAAAGTTGCCGGTTGCTAAATCGCACAAATTGCAGAGGCAGGGAATAACACGGAAGAATCTGGCTGTCTTCCTCTTACAATCAAATGTTTGTTAAGATGCCATAGCTGAAGCACACGACATGCAGTTAGATAAAAAAAAAGAAAAAAGGCTCGATTCGTGGAGTAATGAGCAAAACTCTGCATACTTTGAGTTTTTAAGTGGGCCAGCAACTTTCTTTTTTATTTCCTTCTTTTCGGGAAACGGATCATTTTCACAGTTGCTAACAGTTAGCATGAAAGCTAAATCTGAGCTTATTAGGGGGCCGTGTGGTTTTATTATAGCTGGGCATGATTATACTGCGGCAGCAAGAAGATGATGCCATTTTACAACATCTGCTCCCCGGGGCAGATGTATATGTTAAGATTAAGATTAAGATACATTTATTGTCCCACACACATGCACACATGCACACACACACGACATGCAAGGGGGAAATTTGTTTTCTGCTATGACCCATCTGGTGTACACAGGAGGACACACAGAGCAGTGGGCAGCCATGCACTGCGCCCCGGGGAGCAGGTCTTAGGGGAGTAAGGTGCCTTGCTCAGGGGCACTTAGACAGTGGGGTGGGATGGGCACTTTGACAGTGTGGAACAGATCCAGGTTTTGTCCAGGTGTTGTCCATCCAGGTATGTTGTTTTTGTTGTCACTCCGTGGATTCGAACCAGAGACCACCGTCGGATTTTCTGCCCACAGTCCAAATTTTCCATGTCTTGATCACGGCACAAATAACAAAATGCCCTTTCTTTGTCAAGTATAAAACAATATTGTGTCGACCTACAGGAATGATTAGCAGTACAAGCTCAAAATGGAAGCTAAAATCATCTGGAACATTTCAAAATTATTTAGTATCTCTAAAACGGTGGATTTCAAGTGTGAGCGTCCCACGGCCCCGGCTCTGGAGGCGAGTGGTTTTAATACCTCTCAGACCGACGGTTAGCAGGTACATCTCCAAACGCCACCAATCGGGGAATCCGTGCTGCGTGGTTTGGAGGGACAAGTGCCCTCAACCTGAAACTCCTCAACGGGATTTTAAAGATCAGCAGAAAGATCATCAGGGAGGGGGGGGGGGGGGGAGAACAGGAGCAATAGAGAATACAGAAGGCCTCACGCACCCTCAGCATCTACAATAGCCTCATGCCCTCCACAGATGTATGTCCTAGGGTCACGACTCGTTTTGTGCTTACCTCTACCCGTCTTCTTCCGTCTTTTGTACGTCCTTTAGCGACTTCCTGGAATCTATTAGGGGCAATTCGTGAACCTTCTGGTTGGGGGACGACCGCTTTACCCCCGCAGCCACTTTACCTTCCCCATCCTCCAGCAGACTGATTAACAACCCCCGTCTCCAGGAAACTGACTGGCTCCCCCACCGGCATGCACAGGCGCCAGCACCACAGCCAGCATTGTCACTGCCCCTGGCTTTTTATTCTGTGCATCTTAATTTCCTTTGATAGACTGTCGACCTGTTCAGGGTGAGAGCGCTGCTTCTCGCCCAATGTCAGACGGGATTGGCTCCGGCCCCCCCCGAGCCTTCGAGGAGCGGCAGCACAGCTAATGAATGAATGTGTCTTAATTTGGTGAATGCTGTGTCTCGTGGATGCGCACAAGCGACTAATCACGGCCATGATTGTGCTAAGATCATCGGTGACGG
The DNA here is from genome assembly GCF_947347685.1 of Pleuronectes platessa. Classification (NCBI taxonomy): domain Eukaryota; kingdom Metazoa; phylum Chordata; class Actinopteri; order Pleuronectiformes; family Pleuronectidae; genus Pleuronectes; species Pleuronectes platessa. The sequence continues at coordinate 10,157,102 of NC_070649.1, read as the reverse complement.
TCGCATTTGTCTCCTTTTGTTTACCGCACGAATGAAGCTACTCGCGGGAGATACAGTTATTTTGATTGGATTGGATTTTGAAGCATTAATACTTGTTACTTGGTTGCCGACTTCCACTTGATTAAGCTTGTAAGGCAAAGTCAAACAATATTGCTTTGGTTGATTGGTATTGTTTTGAGTCATATGGAGTGACACCCAGTGAAGGAAACGTTGTATTTGGTAAATCAGGAAGGTGCTAATTGGGGAAATCTCTTGTTTGTCCAGTGGAGGACACAAATGGGGTTTATGGCATGTGACATAACCACTGTTTGGTAGTGTGTAGATGTCTTATTCCTTATGCAGGAGTCAAATACTTCATGATGTTCAACTGAAGATGAGTCTGAATAAGGAATACAGACAACTTTTTACAGTTGGCCACCCTTTTGCCAGTTATTCCACGTTTCATTTTCCCTCCGACACAGCAGTCATCTCCCCAACATAATTTAATATGGGAGCCGGGACACCTATCTTGCACGGCTATTGCAGCATTAAAAACAAATGACACATGAAATACCGGACGGACTGTTAAACGGTGCACATTTAAGCGATTGCTCGGAAATGTCAAATAAAAAAAATCCAGGTTAATCTTACAAGGGACCATCGAATTCAGAAAAAAAACCCTCCTAAACATAGTTCTTCAGCAGCATCAGAAAGAGTGTGATATTATCCGTCCTACTTTATCAGCAGTGTAAGCAGTCAAGGCGAAATCCCCCCCCTCCAGCCATGCGCTACCAACTCCCCCAGAGGGATCCTGGGGCTTTCCCCACACCAGATAGGGATATGTAATTCCTCCAGCATGTGTGCATATGACTCTGGGGTCATCTCCTCGTTGAGAATCCCTCCAAAGGGGGCCGTCGAGGAGACATTCGAATCCGACCTAGAGGCCCATCGGCTCTACTCAGAGCTGCTTCCAGTTCTCTGGGGTTTTGAACCTGAAACGGAATCCGTCGTTCAATTTGCAGACGTCCGTATCACACTCGTTGTTCTGAGTGTGTTCAAACTGATGAGTATGGCAACATGCAAGGCACTGTGAGCATCCAGATGGTGCACGGTCAAGGTTGAGTGCGAAAAGCTGGACATCCATCTGGGCCACATTGAGGAAGAGGAGCGACCACCGGCGTATTTTCAATGTTTTTGAAAACGGTGGCACATGCATTTGGCAGATATCTTCATATTTGGGCAGACAACCGTTGTCGCGTGTTGCAAATGTCATTTCTGGTGGGTGTGCCCAAAGGTTGTGTTTGATTTGGGACAACGGTGCCATGTCATGATTCATGTGTCCACTGATTTCAGACGGAATAATGATCCCAGAAACCCTTGTGAAGGAAACCTATTTGTACTCCATATATCCACTCATGGAGCATCACCTTCAGTGGATCCCTGCAAACCACCAGTACATAGACTCTCAATTTTATTCTGGATTGATTCCAATCTGCAGCTATAATAACCTGGAACACAATACCAATTAGTATAAATGTCTCTCTTGGTTTGCTCCAGGCCTATTGTTGCTATCATCAATACTCATTTATTCTAAACCGGCCACTGTTAAAAAATAAATAAAATAAGCCCTTGTGAAATCATAATGGATTTTTTTTTTTTTTTTTTTGCAAACCTGTCGAATCCTTTGCCTTCTTCTGGTATCTCACTGAATCAGGACAAAGTTACTATTATACATTCATGACAGCGTTAATGTCAACTACCAACTAGTAATGAAAAATTAGTACTTATTATGATTTCACTTTTAAGCATATTTAAATTGTATTAATTGACAAAATCGATAATTGCCACACCAGATTGTAAGAGCTGTTGATCATGCCATATTTATTGTGGTTTGTTATTAATATTTAATAATGATTTCACTTTTATATTTATGTGTGCATGTCAATATGCTCTCAGAGTATTTCCCGCTAAAACTTTGATCCCATTCTGTGACCTTGACCTTTGAAAGATTTGTAAAAACCAATAGAGTCAGTGTTGACCCAGCCCCCGAACCCATTTGTACAATTTATAATTAAACGGCCTGAGTTATAGCTTTGGAAGACGCCACCACGTATGGATGCAACCATTTCTGTGATCACACAACTGCCACGATGACTCGAGATCTCACGGCTCGTTAGCATTGGATCCCTCCCATTTCCGCCATCCATCCTCTCTGACGCCGCTAGTTGTGTGAAAGTGGTAAACAAAAAAAAAGTAATTGATTTCTGCAGGGCAATCAACAACAACACCGTGGCAGCCACAACGCCGTGTGTTTACATGTTGCTTGAGAGTTGGCTTTCTTGAGAGCTCGATTGTGCCATTCACCAAAGTGCCTGAACATAAAAGCAGCGCATTTATCATTTCGCAAAAAACGCCGGTCGACAAGTTATTACTCTGCATCGGCTGTAAGAATCTACATCAATTCCACGAGCCACTCAATGTGTCCGTGTGAAGCACACAGGTAAAATATTGATGCTCTGCAAAGCTGCCGCCTCGCCCTGACTTATGGCAACATATCCGATCGATATGGTTTAAAAAGCCTATGCCGCCAATCCTCGTGTTTATGACCCAGAAATATTACTCCCTTAATTATGAGCCAAGCAGGAGCTGAGGGCAGTCTCCTGTGCACGTGCGCACACACACACACACAGCTCATAGGTTGCAGTGTTTCAGAATAACTTTAATACCAGAGCGTTCACTCCTGGGTAATCAATCTGTAATTCATCATTATTTATCTAGCACACAAGAAGCCCCCCCGAGGACTCTCTCACGTACACACACAGTTCAAACCTCGCCTCACGTGGGAATGGGCAGGCACTTGCGCACAAAACACAAACACACACACACACACACTCGCAGACACCCTGGAGGTGTCTTTGCCCACTTGGAGGTATTAAGGGATCATGGAGGAGAGGTAATTACACAGGAGGGGAGGGGGACAAACACTACACGCTGCGCTTTCTGCAGACGAGACAAAGAGGCAATAAGGAGTCGAGACCCCTGTCGTCCAGTGCAGGAGACCAGTGCATTTAAGCATGACTATGGGGTTTGCACTTTCCCAATAAGACTTTGGATAATTGAGGGAGCTAATTGAGAGCTCGAGGGCTTTTTGCAGCTCGGCATTTGCCTGTGTAGACACATTTTGTCCTAAGAAAAAAAACAGGTATCCACTGTTAATGCACCGTTTCACCACTTTCTTTGAATTAGCAACTAATTGAATCATTTAGGCAACTTGACTTTGATGTGACAATGTGGATCCCACTGTCTAAAGCCATTTTATGTTATGGTTTGGACATATCCTTAGAAACAATGCTGTTTCCAGTTTTCTAGTGAGAATGCACAGTTTCACATTTAATAAAAAATGCTCGCTGGTGTATACAAACAATGAAGGACACATTGATTAAATTTTAAAAAAGCGTTTTCAAATACCAGATGACATCGAATCATTGGAAACAGTGTGACAATTAAAACATATACTGCCGTGTTTACAGACAATGGTGCAGTTTTAACTTGTTATAGATTAAAGAACGAAAACAACATTCATAGAATTTCCATTGATAAGTCTCATTAACAATAGTCTAAGACACGTTTGCATGAGGTATGACGCAGTTAGCACATGAGTGAAGGGTCTGAGTCAGTGGATTTTTCCCAGAGGAGTGTCTACACAGCTCAAAAGTGAGAACTGACGTTAGAACTCTTTAGACAATTTCTGTAAAAGAACATCATATCCTGAAAAAACAGAACAGGTTCAGGGATTCATCTTTACAGCTCTCTAAAAACAGACAAACCCACCACACACATATTTTTTAGACCAATGAATGAACCGCTAGAGACCAGACCGACTAACCGCTATTGCTAAACCGATACTTTGAAAAGCCAAGTGAAAGAAACATTCGGGGGGATTAAACTGTAGAGGAAGTGAAAGATAATGAAAAGATAACTTTTAACTTGAATGAGCCACACGTGTAGTTAGCCATTAACCACATAATGCAGCTCCACTTGGCCTGATGTAATGCCATTAGTGGCTCATTGTCGCGCCATTAAACATCCCACGCCATCAAAGGGTCCGTTTTACCATGACGTGACGCACCGAGCGGCGAGGCCCACACCGACTCTGTGTGTGGAAGAAAGGCCGCTCGATGACAGCGGGGTCAATGAGCCGCTTATTTATTGATCACGGTTGTTCCTAATTAAAAGGAAGAGAAAAGAAGGCGGCCGAGACGGGAGGAGTTCTCTTAAGCTGCACATCACTCGTGCTGCCAAGCCTGCAATAACTGAAAGGAGCAGGCCCTGCTGCCCAGTCTGCCACTGTCCACTGTGATCATCGATTCCCTCAGGAGCTCAGCCTCTGCCTCGCTACTTTTCCACCCACCCAGCCGCACTGGCTGTTCCAACAGCCCGCTTGCAAAGAAAAAAGTTTTTCGGATATATATGCCCTCTAATTAGAAGATACACAGCTCGAGCGTAAAACACCGTGAGAAACTCAGAGCTCTGACTTTGTCGAGAAACTTCGCTGCGTTCCCAGATCTCAGCGGTGGATGCGTTGTGTGGAATGTTGTCACCCAAAATCAAAAACAATATTATTCTACTTTTAACGTAACAGCCATCCTCTTCAATTTATTTAATGGCAACTATTTATATTTAAAAAAGTACAATATCTTAAATCTTATCTAAATGCATGAAGTGTGTGGATATACAGCTAAAAAGCTTATACAGATTTTATTTTCAATTTCTACAATTTTGAGGGCATCTGATTTATCGATTTGTATTTCTATGCAGATGATGTCACGCGGTTAATAAAACAAATAAATAAATTGATATATCGTTAATTTTCAATATTGATTAATCTGCCGTCATCTCCTTGATCGATCATTTTAAATCTCTGAAAATAGAAACACGCCCCTTTACAATCATTTCCCATCTACTCTCGTCGCAGTGAATTACCCTATTATAACAGCTTGCTGTTTTTACCGAGGTGCCAACCCGGTGTGTGAGCAGTTCCAGTACACAGGGTCCCTCAAACAAGATTGCGTTCCCCCGGGGCTGTTGTCTGTCATTGACTACACGGAATGATTATTACTTGGGGCTCGCTGAGCTCTATTTTGACAAATCCTGCTGACTCAAAAGCGATGGATTTGAAATATGCCTTGTGCCTATGGATTCCACACACATCAAAATGGACCCTTGCGGTCACACTCCGGACTGCGTCATCGCTCACGGACTGTCAATCGGAGCCGACCCCAGTTATTGACGATGTTATTCCCGATGTCGGGCAACAAAAGAAGCGGCGTAATCACTAATGCTGAATTAACTGTCCAGTGGCTTAATGGACAAGTCTGTCGAAATGGAGCTGAGGCGGTTATTGACATGTGTCCCGTGTCGGCGATGGGTCGGAAGTGATTTCAAAGGTTTGCAAGTCACGTATGGTCTCGTTTTTGAGTTGCAGCGGTCACCATGACATCCTTATATTGATTTCCCCTCAGAGGTTCAGTAGGTTCTCTTAAACCACTGCCATAAACAATCCAATAAAACCATTAGAAATATAAATAGATTCGGAACTGATTCACCGGAATACGTTTGTGTCTCGGTGAGGACCATATGAAGAGACATAGGGGATTCAAAAGAAAAATCACCAATGATAGGCCACGGCAGAGAGGTAGGGCGATCGTGAAATGGGTAATATGCTTCTCATGACCCTAAGGGCGGAGTTGAACCCATAGCGTTGCGTAAACCTGAGAAATGGAGTCGTGTAAAAAAAAAAAAGAAACTGCTCTTTCATACGACAGAGATAAAAATGGAGAACAGCTGCCATGCCACACCACTCCATCTCTCGCTATCATCCGTCAAGTCCTGAAATGAAGACTTGCAGGAGCTGCGTTGTTGTTTGCCAGCTGTCGTCAGCAACCGTCCCCTTCCCTCGGCTTTTTGAAATGCTTTTCCTCCATTTTTTTATCCACCTCCTGAGAAAAATAAAAATAAATCACGACTCTCCTCACGTCACATATCAGGTGAATATGTGTGTCATGCATACTGTACACAAAAAGTGTTAGAGATTGCAAAGAAATGTAATCCTGGTGACCATTTTCTATTTGGCTATATTGACAGAATGGAATACCCTATATTCTAGGTATATATACACATAAGCAAGACAAATATAGTTCCCTTTATATTCTGTTATCATAGTGCTTCATTTGTTATTTGGACAGACACAAACAGAATCAGTGAGTGTAACTGACAGATACATGAATGCCTGAGATCCCTTGTCGGGTTTTTCATAGGTCAAATTTAGCATTTCAGCAAATTGCTTATGCTGCTTTTGCCTTTTATGAATGTAGTCTGTGATTTATTTATGCTCAGAAAAAAGTTGCTGATGTTGAACAAGTTTTCAGAGCGCACAGGATCGTCAATATGTGTCTTTCAGTAGCTTTTGATTGAAAACACTACATTTAAAAAAAATGTGGGATTCTCATTTTCTGAGAAAAATCGGTGAGAGAAAATAACGATTCAAACGGCTCCGAAAATGCTATTCTGCAGAAAAAACGCCCGCCTCTAGACATATTGCATTCAGCTGGAATAACAGTTCCTCAAAGGGGTCGTGATTCAAAACCACAAGCAGGGCAGCGGAAGAAAAGAACACTAATTATCGGGCAACGCAGGTTATCCGGTCACATGCATTCAAGCCTCAATCTTAACCTATACACATGTGATTCAACACCTGGACAAAGGGGAATTCCACTGCCGGAAAATGTCCTCAGCTACAATGGGGAAGTATAGAAAAAGAGGTTGCTTTGACATTGCTTTCTTTTCTTCTCTCGCTTCGAGTGTAGCTAATAGGTTGAACGTTTCTTTAGGGGGGAAGTGGAAGAGCGCGTGTACTCGTGTGGTGTTGCATGGCACGGTTTTGTTCGGCGCACGCCCGACACGCAGACACAGTCGTTAGGCTTTCAGCAAATATCATCTGGATGGAATGATGAGTCTTTAGTCAGATGCATTTGTTTCCCCTGTGTTACTTTAGAGAGAGAGACGAAGGTGGGGGCAGAGGGGGACGGTTGGAGGCCTGGTGGCGGTGGCGGCGGCGGGCAGGGGGGGGGCGCCTGCTATTGCCGGGGGGCCCCATGCGGCGCCAACACCTGACTAATTTCATCCAGCCATTCGAACGGCTGCCTCCTTTGGCTCGTCTGTGCTTCCTGCCGGCTCCCCGCCGTGCGAGCGCGCGGGAGAACAGGTCGATGCAAATGAGCTACAGACCTTTTGCCGGGACATTTGGCTCTAAGCCGAGTGTATTTAGGAGACAAGCCCGCCCTGTGTCATCATCATGTGATAGTGAAAGCGTCGCTGTTTTATACCAAAAATAGATGAGCAGTGATTAAATAAACAATCGGGTAATCAGAAGACATTTCTAAGAGGTATAGCTGTTGCCGAGTGGAATTTTTTCCGTCTTCTTTACTTAGAACTCCGGCTCCATAGTATTTTGAGAAATCTAAATTGTGAGGTCAGGGATTTAACTCTGTAAGGAATGCAAAATAGGGCAGTGATTTGAAAACATCCTACGCAATTGTTCTCGGAATCTCTGTCTGCATGTTGAACGTAAACCCTCGAGAAACGTCTAACGGTTTCTTGGCACAATCATTCTTAAAGGGGACATATTATGCCCATTTTACCACAGTTGATATGGTTCCTTGGGGTCTTAATGAAATGTCTGTAACATATTTTGGTCAAATACCACAAGGATCATTTAAAACAGCACCTTTTTACCCTGTCTAAAACAGCCCTACTCAGATTTGACCTGTTTTGAGTGCCCCGCCCCCCTCACCCCCGGTGAGCCTGGCTGCGAGAGCCCTAGCTCCCCAGCGCAGCCTCGCAGTGGGAGCAGTGGGAGCTTGAGCTGGCGCAGCAGCAGCATCCTTCCACACTGTTGAGTCAACGTTTAGAGGTGTCCTGGGGTCCCTTGTTTATGCGGCCACTTAAATGTCTGACGGGTAGCAGCAGCGAGCTAACTCTAGTGTTAGCTCGCTCGTCCAAGGCCATGTAGCGAGACTCCCTACATGGGCATGGTGTGACTATGATGTTTATTTCGGTTGTAATCCCATTCGACTCACTCTAGCGTATAATTTCTGACATAGAGGAACCACAACAAATCACGGGAGTTGTTTTTTTCCAGAGTTTTTGGGACGGTAGACATGCCAGATACCCAAATTAATGTGTAGAAGCACTACAAAAGTGGAATTTTCATAATATGTCCCCTTAAGGAGCCCAAGGAAGTGCGTTGTTGAATTAAGTGCTGTTTGTACCTACCATATATTCAATACTAATATTTAGGCAACCATACAACCGGCATAACCCCACGCCAGGTAAACTGCAGCCACGTTTGGAATGGTGAAAGCCGGGCCTGCGGTGAATACTCCAGTCATCTCTTGGTGAAAACAGAAGTTATCGTGTCTTCCCGCTCTGATTTATCATTCCAATGGAAATGTAGAGCTCCAAAGTCGTCTAGATATCATCCGCTTGTGAAGGGGGCTGGTGTGATATATCACGCGTGCACACGTACGGCCGCCCGACTTCCTCCGCACAAAGAGGAGCGGTGTAATGCCAGCGCGACATGCTAATTGTTGCCGATTGAACAAATCTCCCAGTGAAAAAACAAGAACACACCTTCTTCGTTCATTATTGGCGTCGGAGAATTGAATTAGAAAGTAATAAATCCAATGAAAGAGTGGGGCCCCTTTGGATGAGTCGGACGGATGACGATCATAAAAAGTGAGAGAAGTCGACCAAATTGCTCGAAACAAACGATTTAGAATGCGGAGTGTGACGCCCACACACAAACAGGAACCAGAACTTTCATTATTAATTCTTATGCATTTGTTGGAAACACAGTCGGACCAATGTGTCCTGAAGGGTGAATGAAGCAGGGATTAAAAATACGACAAATGCTGCTGTAAATCAGCTGTGTGGGATTTTACCTGTCAAGCAGTAAAAACATGACCATGACCCGATATGGAATCAACGCTATTTTTCCCTTGGCGTTTATTAAGAGAGATATTTGGTTGCAATTTGGCTTTAGTTGAAAGTTTGGGACTTGAATATTGATATTCGCAGATTTAGTCAGTTAATTTAGATAAAATCCCAAAAGTAATCCCAATTATTCCTATGATCATTGATTTAAAGCCGAAACGGCAGATGCTCAATGTAACCATCGCCTCAAATCAGACTACAGGATCGGTTGCCGAGATTTTAGCTTTTTATATACAGATCAAGAGAGGAACACGTAAATGTGTAATGTAACATGTAAATGATGAAGAATGATGAGTTCTTTCTTCATAGGCCACCGGTGTTTACATGCATGTTTCTAACCTGTATTTAACGAACACAAATTTAAACCACGTCTAAACTAAACTCCCAAACTTGGAAGTACCTCGATTCTTGATTTTTTTCATTTCAGTGCCCATTTTATCAGGTTAGGGAAGCCATGCTGCTATTTTTAAGAAATTGTGATCTGACCTATTACACTGAAAATGATCTTTCACCACCCTTTCAAGGTCTATTTTTCGAATGTGTCAAAAACAAATATATTTGCAGCACTTTCTGTACCTACTCCTAGTGTTTGTGTTGACTGAAAATCCATTCAATTATCACAGGGCTTGATCCAATAGCGTCCTGGCATGTAGGTGAGAGGCCGTCTTTTATTCAAGGAAGGAGTCGAACCAGAAACCTCATGTAGCAGCTTTGCAGCCTTCACGGTCTCCACATGCACCCATCACAGTGCAACAGCACAATGCTGCCGCTTATGCATGTGTCAAACAAATCAAACTAAATGTGACAGTGCTCTTACATATATATATTTAAATATTTATGAGAGGTGATAGCCGTGTCACATGTTAAACACGTACGTAAGTGGCCTATATCAATTGGTCATATCAAACCGACTTGAATACCCAGCAGACATTCAAAGCAGGAAACATCCAAGCGCCCCCCCCCCCCCCCCCCAGAAAAAAAATCACACAGGAGACACTTTGTTCTTGACTGAGACTAAATGAAGCATCCAGGTTCCACAGCCAAAGGCAGAATGACTGATCTGTGACTGAGCACCAATGCACGTTGAGCCCTGCTCAGGCTCAGGGTGACATATTGCCGGAGATGGTGAGACTGTTCACTCACACAATATGCTCCCAGTCTTAGTTGGCTCGGTGATTTACAGTTTGTCCTTTGTTGTTTTCAATTAGAACACATTTGTATTTCACGCAAACCCAACTGGCAAAGCGTTGCTCCGTGTCCCACTCGATCACTTTTTGTTTGTCTCGAGCCCCACGTCCCCGCGGTTAGATCTCAAAGTGGGCAACATGCAAGATTTAGATCACTGCAAGTATCGTATTCACCGTTTCAACAGAGCATGACCTTACTTTGAACGCCCCCCCCCCCCCTCCCCCCGAGCCCCACCAGCTGTCTGACAGGTGCACTCGTTCACGTTTGAAAAGTACGATGTTCCTCCGAAGGTAAATCCCCCAAATATCTGTCACCCTGCAGAAGAAGAAGGGATTAATTCAATTATGAAACAAAAGACGTGTGGGTATTCCCTTTTTTCTCTTAAAGTTAGCAGAGATAAGATATGCGCAGAGTGGGGCCCTTTTATATTTGAGTTCCCAGTTCAGTGCAGGGACAAATTGTGACACTATTTCCAAATGAAGTCTTCATTTTTTATATTTCTTCCTTGGTAAACAAGGGGCCATTAACTTGGCTCAAGCTCGACCCCCCAATAATCATGGACTCCGCACATTCAGAAAAATACTGTTTGTTTGTTGGTTCTCTAGATTCAATTTAATAACTGGTTTTTCTCCTCAGTTTTATTCTAGCTATTTACTAGCCAGTTTGCGAGTATGACATAATTAGGGAACATTTCCAAAGGTATACAAATTCATTTTATAGTGGTCATTAAAAAAGTATTTGACCATTGCAATGTTCAACCCCAAGCCGCACCCTTGGAGTATAGGCTATTTTTTTCGGAAGTGATATATCAGTTATTTCTGTAAGAATAACTGATATATCACTTCCATTAAGTCATCTCAGTGGAGCTGTCTATCAGCTGAGTGGTGTTTGGACTCCGGAGCAGAAAAAACAAAGATATAACTGAAGTTCCCTTGGTCATATACCCCCCCCAAGTATGGCTGAATCTAAAAAAAAACACAGGAGGCTCATTCACAAACAAACAGAGCAAACAGAACGAGGGCAGCCGGGCCGATATAAGTAGGAGACAGCTGATGAGGAGATGGGGAGCAGGTGTACATGTGTGGGAGGAGGTTCTGTGATGTGGAAATAGGTTGGGACCAGCTGGAGGCAAGCGCTGGTTGATATGGCCGACGGATTTCTAGATTTCAAGATTTTTATTGTCATATACTCGATAAAAATTTGTTTTGTCTCAAAGCCAACTAAACTTTGTAGGACTATAAGATCCTGGACTTATTTAACACTGAAAGGACACATTTATTGTGAAGGGGGCGTCAATTACAGGAGGCAGACATATATTACATTTGCAATAATTACAATAACTTTAATATAAATATGAAAACTGATTAACAGGCTGCGGCAACTCAAATAAAAGACCAGGCTTGCTCTGTCTTTTTAACAAGACGGATGTAAAAACATGATATAGAGCAAGCAAAGCACGTTTCATGGCGGAGGAACCGTCCCTGCGAGGGAATTAAAAGTTTAACTCGGCTAAATTGAAAAACAATCACAGATGCGGAGACACACTTTACGAAGGCAAAACTTCAGATATGCACTTTGATGAATACCAAGCGGGAAGTTGCTACGTGCAGTTTTTTCCAGGTGACGGTTTCGGCAGAGAAGAATCTCAGGCGTTGCTTGACGTGTAGACTTTGTTTACAAAGGTTTGAAATGAAGGGGTCCAAAATTTGAATAATTGCCAATACTTTCTGCTTGTTTTCGTGTGTGTGTGTGTGTGTGTGTGTGCGGCGTGAAAGCATGATACTGGGTTTTTCCACGTGCACAACTTGTAGGTAATCGGCCTCGATCATCAGACATCTGATCGATAGCCTAGGTAGTTTCATAGTTAACATGGTCATATAAATTCCATTAATGGGAATTTGAACACTCTCCCCCCTTCAATTCACTTCGGGTAATTGGTTGAAAGGCATCTTAAAATGATCCCTGTGTATTTTGATGTTTCTTGAAGATTACCCGTAACATTTGCATATAAATATCCCCCCCCCCCCCCCCCCGTGTTTTCTTTTCGTCAATGACACAGACGCCAAAAAAAGACGGCATCAATCAGAGCTTCATCAGCTTTGAAAAAGGGAAGAGATGCACAACAAGATCAGGGGGACCCGGGGATAAAGAGAATATAAAAGAAACGACGGAAGGTGATTGAGATGAGAGAGGAGGAGCGGGTACGCCGCTTAAAGCTGAAATCCGAGATGAAAAACATTAGAGCAAGGTGATATACACGCCTGTCGAAAAGGATGTGCCTTCCTACCGCGGAGTTCCTTTGAGTGTTTTAAACGTTTGAAGCGTATGGTTACCTGTTTCAAAAAATCTGGTGGAATTGTCTTGTTGTGTCGGCTGATAATTGAGCTTATTTGAAGTAATATTCCGACATATTTTCTTGGCTTCTTCTTCTTCTTCTTCTTGTTTGAAAGTGCAGACGATAGTGTTGGAAATCGGCACTTGTGTAACCGGGGTCTGGTCATGTTTGTGTTTTCTTGCCGTAGTTCAAGTTCGCGATTCCTCCAAAGTTTCCGTATCTGCTCCGGTCAGTCCCCGGCCATGTCTTTTTGTCTATTGGTTCAGTCCGGAGCCTCGGGGGAAAAAGCAAACCCCCCCGTCTGACCAGGCTGTCCCACAATACACCAATAGACACTCAGAATAGGGGTCCGCGTGGCCGAGGAGGTAAAGAACATAATTCTGTTTCAATGTTCAACTTCAGAATTGTTTACAGCTTTGCAGATGAAGCTACTTCCCTCTGGCATGTTTTTTTTTTTAAGCTGTATATTTCTTAAGCTCGCTAAAAAAGTTGAGACCTCTTCCCACTCTGCACAGATCAAGGAAGTCTATGTCATCTCGTGCCCCCGGAGCCCCTGAGCAGGCTCGGATTTGGCACCTCCGGCCTTTCCCCAACCCGGCATGACGCCGTCCAATCCACCTCTGATCACTCGCGATGGATTTAAAATGCAGTGCTTCTTCTTTCGCACTTGCAGAATAAACATGCCGAATCACATTTTTGTCACTTGACATTTTTTCGGCACTTTTTCAAAGCTGGAATTATGCTCTTTCATGAAGTCGACTCAATCGACTACAGCCACGTTTGAAGTACTGTTACTACAGCGCTGAGAAAGCTTTTTCAAAATCCGACCGCTGGACCAGCCCGAGCTGTGGGGGGGTGGCTTTGCTTACAAGTAGTCATCAAATATTGAATATATATATAGTGTTAACAGTAAGCATCATCCGTGAAAAGTGCGAAAACTATTGCCTCATTGCACCTTAAATATTTAAGGGATTCTACAGAAAACTTTATAAAATATTCTCACTCCTCCAATATATTATTGGAGCTTTAACTGTGCCATCACAAATACAAATCCTTTCCCCCCCCTCGATGCAAACCTAGTCATCTGAGGCACCTGAAGTGATTTGACCTTCTCCCCCTCTCCCGACGGGCGTCCTCGCTGCAAAAAAAGAAAATAGTTTTTGTTGTGGATAACATTAAGAGTGAGCCTCTCACTTACTCATCTCCATCGCCTTTCAGACGGGGGAGAATACATCATCAGCGAAGTGCACGGGGCACAAAGACAGCTGGCTCCGCCGATTAATTCCCGCCGTCTCCTCTTTTCTCTCCTGCACGGGGGGGGGGGGGGGCGGAATAATTCATTTACTTGATATTCAATGCAGGTGGATCTCTTCCCTACTCTCCTTTTTCCTCTCGTGTCTTCACGGAGAACACGCAACCCGCACAATGTCGGGGACAATCGCTTCGACCAGGCGCGGGGCCAAGGCCTGCATGAAGAACTGCTATTCCATCCTCTTGCTTGGCTGGTTCACCTTAAGCTTGACCTTCCCATTTGTGTGTGTGTGTGTGTGTCTGTGTGTGTGTGTACTTCGGACAACAATGTATCCAGAGGCAAGGAACCGAACAGTCTTTAATGATATGGGAAAACACTTCCAGCTTCAATGGGCTAAGGTGAATGCTACATATCGGTGACATTATGGGCTCATAAATTGTGCCGCTTGTTGTCTCTTCCTCTATCTCATCTTACCCGGGCGATAAAAAGGGAACGCTTGTTTTAAATTGTGTTACCTCGATGGGGAGCCGCCGCAAACGAGGGATTATATTATATATAAATGGTTTGTAAAGCAAATGCATTATCGAGCGCGTTTCTTTCTTTTTTTTTTAAGAAGTTTGAGGAAAAAGTTACAAGCAAACACAAGTTCTGACCGAGCAATTCTTTTCTGCACTCGACCCCCCTCAGGATTTATCAGTAAGACGGGTCTCACAAGATCGCCTTCCGGGGGATTTCATGAAATTTTCAGTTGGAATGGAAGCACAACCTGAGTGTCATTTGAAGACTGGAGATCCAGCACAGAGCAGCAACACCAACGGTTCTCAGTGTTGTTATTCAACATCTCAGGAACAACTCGAAACTTCACAAAATAATATCTCCATCCTGCTTTTAGCGAATTCCTTCACATTTTCACCAGGAGTTAATTGAACTCCAAGAGGAACCGATTCCATTTCAAAGGTTAAAGGTCAGGGTGACCTCATTATTGTGAATGCAACATGAGGAGCCCCCAGGAGGGACTGAGACTGCAGCGGCTGGTGGAGGCCTACAACCTCCGGGTGGTGATTCAAGTTTTATAACACTTCACTGAACTCCCCTCCACAGCTCCAGCTCCTGCTGACACCATGTACCAGCTTCTTTCCATTTAAGTTATATGAGTTTTTACAGCGTTACTTTAAATCACCTTGAACTGACGTTGTATAGATGTGTTGTGTTGTATAGATGTGTGACGTCTTGCATCTTTTCTGTAAAGGACTTTGAGTAGATGAGTGACAAATGGCTGTCCTTAACGCAATCTGATGCACGAACACATACATGCAGATCCTGTGCATGTGTCGTTTGACATTCAGTGAAAGGCTGTGTAATGGTACAGCATTACCAAAAAAATGCTATTTTAGATTACATCCAATTAAGATTAAGTGCCTGTAACGATTTGATGCAATTCTTCCACTTTGACCCATGTCCCTGGCGACCTTTTACAAAAGGTACAAATGAATGGTACAATCTCCCGACATTTAATTGAAACAGAATGAAACTCTGACTCTAACTGGGAGGGATGTGGTAAAAGGTCAGGAAGGAAACCCGTGACAATGTTGGTGAGGCTCTGATGGGAGGATCCAGGATTTCACTTTCTCTAACATTGTGAGATTTTTTGCCATTTTCTGAGTGTTTTCAGGATCTAGCTCTATATTGCATGGTTATTTAGTTGTGCAAGTGGTTTGATGTTACTGTTACAGCAGACCTAGGGGATATCTTGAGTGCTTTTTGTCCTAGTTTCGAAACGGTAACCTCATACCCTTCCGTCGGTATCGCGTGATTAAAAGTAATGCTTTTATTTTGAAAAAGAAAAAGCAGCCTCAGTCACCTTACCGCGGCATCAATCATCGTGTTATAGATTTTGAGGAGTTGTAGTAGAAACGACTAAATATTGTGTACAGTCAAATGTTCACAACACAAAAGTTTATTCTAGTATATAATTAATATAACATAGTAGTTTAAATATTCAAGTCTAATTTGATGGTGAGATGTGCAAGCTGTTTAGTTTCTCTGTTGACTTGCATACACCTGGGATCCTCATATTACTGACACACGGATTTTGCATAGTGGTCCAAACACCACACTATGTGATAACAGGGAAACACAACTGACATATTTCTGATTTGAGCAAATCATCTATTTTTTGAGATTTAACATTCTGGGAATATTAGAGGCTGAATTATCACACAAAGCCAATAATCTGCCTTTGACTCATCCTTTACTCATGGTTATGAAATTGTTCTAAACACTAATGGGACGCTATATTACTGAATCCACCCATATAAGGGCATGATTCCTGCCTCAAAAAGGACAGCTAAGGACATGGTCCTGGAGATCCACACACTAAGAAGACAAGAGTGTTGCCGCCATCTGTAAATTCCGAGATAATTTTAACCCGGGAATTCCCAGGATAGCTTCCAATTGCTCACGGTTCACGCACACACCGACACAAACAGACACACAACGTCTCATTCCATCTGCACTCCCGACTCCTCCTCGGATTTGCATATCGCCCAGGCATCGGCTTCCGACCCAGACGCTGAAATAATCAGCATTCGCTCACATAATCGTCCGGTGCAGCCATTAGCAGCCCTCGCTCATGCCTCAGTCTGTCAGTCGTCCCTGGGGGAGACCGAACTGAATACTCCCGGCCCTGTAGGAAAAATAACCCACTAAAAAGTTGCCCCCGTAAAAGAAACCCCTTTGCAAACTGTGCCCCGGATTTCAGAAGCGGGGCGGTCTTTGACCTACTAAACCAGGAGAGCCTTGAGAGTCTGCTTTTGGAAAATTCAACTTACACATCTACGTCCAAGAGACAGAATGTAGTCCATCGCCCCTCGCTGCGAAGCTGTACAAGTGCCAACAGCCATTCTCACAGTGGCAATGCTACATGCTGCTGTTTTCCCACACATGAAATTTACTATCTTAGGCCTCATTTCTTGGAGGAGAGATGCGTCTTAATGCAACCGGAGTAGGGTTGCAAAATTCCGGGAATGTTCAAAGCTGGAAACTTTCCATGGGAATTAACGGGAATTAACAGGAATAAAATGGAAATTGTGTGGGTAATTTATACTAACTGTATTTACCTTGTCATATACAGACATAAATATAAACATTTTGTTTTGTCATAGGCTGATTTCAGCCCTGAGGAAACTTTGGGCACTTGACTATATGCTTCTACATCTTAGTGTCATAGTTCTTAACATGGGTCTTTGAACAGTATTTGCAAATGTACACAGCCTTTCCTTCTACATTGGCTGGGGTGAAATGTCTCCACACATGAGAGAGTGCACGTGGAATTGTTCTGTAGAATAAGATGAGAATCTTGTAAAAAACACTAAAGCAATGCCATAGATATAAATAGTTGGCCAATTGGAATCGTCTTTAAAAATATTTTACAATTGATGGATAAATGAATAGAAAGAGGCTAGATGAACAGATGAACAATCCTCAATCAGCATGCTAATATATTTCCCCCAGTAATATCACTGAAACTTACCTGACTAGTCCTGCACACTACAGCAGGTCTCAATAGCCCTGCTGTAGTGTGAAGGATGCTGGGAATTATCTGTGCATGTGATGGAGAAATGCACAGTGGAGGGTTGAAATTCAACGTGCAGCGTGTGCTGCATTCAATACATCTTTAAAACAGAGTTTTGAATGATGTTTTTATTGCTCAGCATTTAATTTGTGTAATTTTTTTTTTTCTTCAAAATTCCCAAAATTCCCGAGCTGAATATTAACATGGAAAGTTCCTGGAAAGTTTCCGGAAATTTCACGCCCCTTTGCAACCCTAAACTGGATTGAAAGACGATGTTGAATGATTTCTTGCAGTGATACTAGAATTGACATTACAATTTCCTTTATTTGAATGGCCTTTTAATTTGCTGCGTATGTGGAGTACACAATTGTTTTTAGTTGTTTTCCTGGGTGCTCTCAAAATGAATAATTACAAGGTGCGCAACTGTTTCTCTCTTATGGGTCGGCGTTTTGAGTCAGACTCAAAATGTATCATTGGAGAGTGATGGAGCCGGGAGTTCATTCAGCCACTCTCTGCCAAATCTTTACCGGAATGTCATTTCATTTCTACACCACTTTAATCAAACCTTAAAAGCTCCGACAAACACAAACATACGCAGAAAAACTTTATCCATAAGATAAAGCTGTCACCCCGGGGGGAACCAATGGGGACGTGTGTTCAAACAGATGCTCCAGATATCTTTTTACAGAGGGTGACAAATATTCAAAAAAAATAATCTTATCGCTCCGGCTACAATGGAACAGGCGTTGCCAAACTCCGCTGTGCTGAAGGTGCAAGGAAAAAAATTAACATTTGTTGTTTTATCATCTGAAGCATTCATGGAGCCTAGCTGGGGAACGGTGGAAAGATTAGATGGGGGAGCGAATGTTTCGAAAATCTAATTCAAAGAAAACCCCATGATGGGGGACTAGATTGCATTTTGACTGAGCGGGTTTAATTTGACCAGAGTCTATTAAGATAATGACAACATTTTTAAAAAGAGTGCCGTCTTTTGCTCAGGGACAATTTGGTTCGGTGTGACTTGTGTTGTTACGCAACCGAATTTCAAATAAACCATTATTACCGTTCAAAGTATGAAGGAACGACTGCAAAGAAACCACACTGAGCGGAGAGAAAAATCATGTCCTTGCTTCTGATTGGGCTTTTGGGGATCCTCGTTATATTATGTTCATCCTGTTTGCATTTGCAAAGCGTCTAAAAATTACCTTTTCGCTTGCCAACACCGGCATATTTCCAGAGGTGGGATACTTATCATCCCTCTTGCCCTCGGCTTACCTTGAGGCAACCAAAAGTGCACGGAGAAAGTTTTGCCACGAAAAAAGCACAACAGAGGCTCAGAAAAGAAAGAGCCCCGGGTAACAGATTGCATAATTTCACCTGGGCGTGGATTCCGAACAGCGGTGATACCGAAGGGGGGGGGGTGCTGTATTTTCAGCAACATGTTTCTTCAGGACACATAACGTGGGGGTGGCCAGCGTTTTACTTTACATTTGACTTTTTGACACCATAGTGTAATTCTCATTCAAGTTAATGTATATTGCATGTGTTTATATATAAGGTATGTACATAATATATATGCTGAAAGGAGCTTGATTGCTGTAGTGTGGATTGTTCGGTAACATTTCACGGAGACACAGTTACGAGGACTCAGATATGCAAACAATGGCCGCTGCTCTATTCAGTCATATTTGAATTGAGTGTTTCCTCAGATAACTGTCAGATAAAAATGTATTTTACCTCCGCCAAGGAGTTTGTTTTGTTTTGTTTGTTTTCTCAACTTAGTGTAATGTTCTGTCATTCAAGTTTGTTGATTTCAGTCTTTGTGTTTTCTGTTTTCCTGTTTTATTTTGTAGTCTCTGCTCCTTTTGTGTTGTGTCTGTCTTAACTTCCTGTTGTTGACTGTCATCCCCAATCCTCATGTGTTTCACCTGTGTTTAATTGCCCCTGCCTTCCCTGTGTATTTAAGCCTCTGTGTTTCCTTTGTCCTCTGTCGGATCGTTTGTTCTTCTACCTGCTGTCCTGCGTTCCTGTCCTGCCTTGTCTTGATTCCCTGAGCCTCTTCACAACAAACCTTAACACTTAGTCTAGAACAACTATAACTCCACAATAAAACCCCAACAATGATGTAACCCCTTATATAAGGAACATACAGGGTCTGTGTTCCAAAAGACACTATTTCAGTTCAACTTCTCAAGTGATATTAGATGCGGGGCATTTTATTCTAGACTGCATTCGCTTGACACCTCCTTAAATGATTGATTGCTAGTGTTTTGTGTTTTTTTCCTGGGTGTTTGTAGTGTTGTGCTGTGGCAGTAGAGAAAACATTGCTCTTGAAGAAAAGCCTATTGAGTTCCCTGTGCACGGTACTGATTTAATTACAAATTAGTATACAAGTAGTTCTTCGGGACATTTTTAATCAATAGGTAGATTAACTTTTACATAAAAGCAGTAGAGCCCCGACTCTTGAGAGGGTGAGAAATTGGTTGCAAGATCTCTGAGGCCAAAGCAGATATGGCTTCCACCATGTCCATTCTTGATATGTATGTGTGGATAACGTGTCCTATCAACCACAGGGAAACCAGTTGCTCAAATGTATGGCAGCTCAAATGGGGTGTCAGAAGCAACCAGGATTTATCTTGGTGTCTGTTGGGCTTCATTGAATTGGCTTTATCCATGTTGCTTGTTTTTTTTTTTTGTTTTAAAACTCATTACTCTCTTGATGCCTGGCGTCCCCCGAAAAAAGTTTGGAAATGCTGCTGGCTCCGTTTTAATTAGAGAAAATACAAGCTGCGTTGTGTGGACGGGTAGAAACAAAGAGTTTTCGGTAACAATGGCGTGGGTCGCAACAAGTCTTGACGAGGAAGTAACCTCTCGAGGCAACTGCCAGTATTTTTTGGCCTTTGGATGTAAAAAGCATCCCACACTCCATCTTTGATTCAGCTTTTCGGAGGCGTTATACGTCCAGATGATATTTTGGTTCCTCTCTGTTATCAGCTAAATTAGCAAGCTGATAGCTGATGCCTTTCGGTCGATGTGTTCTTCAAACAGAACCACAGGCGACCAAAGCCTGCTCAAACAGGATAGGTCAGAGATTAGTTCCTAGCGGTGAAGCCAAAACCTTGCTTAGTAGTTTCTCTTAATAACAAACACAATAGAATATCTTGCGCGAATATCTCGTATAGTTATGGTTTCTCCATGGAGTTATTGTGCAAGGACAGGGTAACGCCCATCAATGACTGTTGCTGAAATCAGGGGAAACATTGTACTAAACCCATCATGCTTATGCAACTCTCTGAAACCATTGTTATAGACTGGTGTACCTGTCTGTTGCTTGCTTCTGAGCTGGTTTGACAATATGTTGACAGCTGATTTAGGCCACGGCCCCTCTCCTCCAGGAGACCTGCTTTTTCTTTATTGCACGAGGCGACCGCCATTCCCCCGCGACTCTGTTCGATTCCGGATCCTTAGATTTCCACAGGTCAATTCATAATTAAAATCCTTCCCTAAAACGAGGCCTGCTCAATTGCTGTGGATGGCATTTTGATATCCGCAGGGCCAACCTTTGCCGAGCACACCCTGAGGGGGTTGCATAACAACGCAAGAGTGTGTCCCTCGCAGGGGAAATTGTCCTTTTATCAAGTCCTATATTTCATGCCGCAACGAAACCTCACCGTACTGGGATGATACCAGTGCACGGCGTGATGAAATACAAGAATCAAATGTCAAAGACTGTCTGGGAACAACCCCGCAGTTAACCGTGAGGGGAATTACTTCACCGTTTGCCGGAGACCTTTTGAAGATGTGCTGTCGAGAACAGTTAATCATTCGACAGTTCAGCCGCGCTAAATGGCGCCGCGAGAGAGGTAATGGTAAATGCAATGCGGACTTTGATTAGGTCTCTAAGGTTTAGCGTCACGTGAGAGATGAGATGAACACCACCTACAGACCAAATGCTAATAGGTTTTAGCCCAGGCTGGTGAGTCGCAACGAACCCACTGCAGAAATTAGTGTTTATGGAGGTGCGGTAAAAAAAGGCATTTACTTTTTTCCAAACAGTAAAGAGCGACTGGGGGGGGGGATCTAACATTGGTTATTGGCCATGTGCAAATAAATTGTCTTTTTCCAACTGCTGTAAAATTTGAAATGGATAAACGTGATCCCGCAAGCTTTCAGCTTTTGTAGAAGGCCACCATCTTTAATTGAGTCCATTTCCAAAAGTGAATGGGTTCTTCCTTGACCCATACCTCACCCTTTCACCAAATAGCAAGAAAATCTGTTCTGTGGTTTCTGTGTAATCCTGCTAACAGACTGAGACATAGTTTAACAGCAATGAAAACAGTGCATGCCTAATAAAAGGCCAAAATGTCCCCATGGGAAATTGCATTTAATATGGTAAATCAAAATTTTACTTAAAATCTGGACAGAAGTGCTTGAATTCATAAACATCCATCACCTAAACCTTTTTTTATTAAATCAAACCATTAACTATTCCTAGAAAAATCTGATTCAGTGATCTCACACACATGTAGACGTTCAGAAAACGATATGTGTATATTCATGTCTGAAAACACGTGTGTGCACGAGTGTGCCTCTTTTAATTCCGCATGTACTCGAGACCCATTAAACTCGGTTCCACTCTGATGCTGAACCAAATTAGCCGAGGTCTTGAACCCCACTCGGAGTAACGTGTTCCCATTTACCTGCTCAATTAGCATTCCGCTGGAATGTAGATGTAATCAGAAAGGAGCGGGAGCGTCGAGGGCGAGGAGGAGCGAGCGGTTCCGCGAGCGAGCCGAGGAGCCCACTGTGTACAGAGGGAACTCGGAGGCAGTGTTACAGAGGGGAGAGATAAATCTTAGCAGAAGCTCCGCTCTAATAATGCCTGCCCCTCGCTCTGTCTTCCTCTCTGGTCTTTCTAAATAGAGCGATTCAATGAAATCCCACTGAGACGCGGGATAAATCAATTCTCCAACACTGTATCCAACATGTCTCGGCTTTTTCCTCGTCAAAAGCTTTTTTATTGCTTTTAAATTCGTGTTTCTTTCTGCGTGTGTACCGCGATTGAGTTGGCCTCATAATTAAAACATGCTGGGCACACTTTCTAACAGTCTATACGTTTTTAGTTTTAGTTTTTTCGAGAGTGCGGAGTTGCAGAGGGTGTCAGGAAATCAGGAGAGAACAAAAAAAAGTGTCCTTCCTGAGCCTTTTCTCACCTTGAAGAAAATAACTTCTGGCATTGTTCTACCTTCCCGTTTGACTTTTATTCCTGAAATACTCACGCAGCAAAGGGAAATGCAAAGGGAGAAAACTGTCGCGAGTAATTGTACAAAGCACAATCAGCCCTTTTTTGTGCGTCGTTTCATGTGATGCCGTTCTTATCATCAGAAGTCAATGCGGCAATTTGGTTCCGCGGGCCTGTTGACAGGCTGAGAAACTGCTGTGAATGGCTGAGTGGACCTGCCAAAGACTATTTGGTCGACTGTCAATTACAAGTGGCTGCCGCTGCCCAAAAAAAAGTGGCACAGCCTGCCCAGCGCTTTGGATTCGACCACCGCGTCCGGCCAGCAATTCACAGGCTGGACAAAAGAGACACTATGCAGGTTCCAATCTAATTGTTGGTTTAGAGGCGAGCTGTAAAAAGAAAAATGTCATTAAAAGTTAAAAAAAAAAGACTCAATGCCCTTTTGGATTGATAGCAACCATCAGGAGCTTCCAGTAGAAGAGGGGTCCCATGGGAGACCGTCGAGTCGGGCTCCAGACGGTTGTCCTTTCGATCGCAGGCTCGGATTTCCTGTTGCTTCTCTCCTATTTTCAGACCTCTTTTTTGTAAGAGTTGAGTCAAAGTCAATGAAATGAAACAGCAGTAGTGATCTGTATAGATTAGCTCTCGCACACTTTATTTAGTTGTAACGTTATACCCACGAGGCGGCTCCCGTCCCTCGAGATCTACCGACAGACTTGCGGTGCAGGAATGAGCGGGCACTCTTCGCGATGACCTTAAATCTCATTTTCCAACCCCTGCTCGCTCACCTGTAAAACAATCTACCGATACCGAGGCCAAGACCTTAAAAATAACATTGGCCGGGTATTGAATGAACGTTCCCCTCCTTATATGGCGCCCGTATTCAGTTCACTTTTACCCCACTCAAGATCCCATGAAAGGAAATGGTGCATTTTGTTGTTTTCTTTTGTCCTTATCCTCACATCCTCCATCTCAATTTTTTCCTCTCACTCTGTAAGACGACCCCTCGCTTATCCAATCGTGTTCTCTCGAACGTTTAACCTCCGTCCAAGGCCCCCGTCTAGTCTTGGAAACTCTTTCCTGCTCTAAACTTTTCTCTGGCAGGACGCAGACTTTATGAAATGTATTGATTGTGCTCGTGATCACAGTCTGAACTACCTTGATGGCAGAATAAACAGCTGTTTCCTTTGATCATTCCATATTTGATCGTAGAGAACACAAACAACCATTTTTGAGGAACAGGCAGTTTCATTTTCACACAACCTTCCGGGCTTATGTGCCGTCCCTTGCCCTTGCAAAGTCAAATTAATCTTAATAATCACTGATATGAAGCCTGCTACATCGCCCTCTGTTGCTCAGTGTGTCACTTGGCAAAACAAACACAGGGTTATCACCATTGGACGTCAGGTATCAGTACCCGCTGAGGGTGAAAAGCAACAAAACAACAATTTCAATTTTCCAGTCAAAGTAAAATAGTTTCCGAGGTTGATTGGGATCCTTATTAATTACTTCTGATCAAAGTAGTAGTTGTATTATTTTGGAAACTGACATTTAGTTTGAAATCAAAATCAACAGACAGGTAAAAGAGCATCAGTGGGTTTCTGAACGCGAGCCAAATCCCAGTTGCAGCAGTGGTTCGGGAAGGTATCGGAGCAGCCGTAGAACCAATCACAGCGTCCGACCTCGAAAATGCCCCTGCACACAATTTGCTCTTTACCTGACCTTGCATTGAAAAACAGATGGGTAAGTGCTTGTGACTTGGCAGACGGATTATCCGTGGAAGCTGGTGTTCCAGTCGCCGATCAGACGGCGTGAAGGACACCGCTTGTCGATCTCCACGTCCCCGATCCCAGGAGCAAAAAAAAACATTTCTCACAAAACGGCAACAAACCACAAGATTCAACGTTGCCAACAAGCAGGAAGAGGGAGACTAATGACTGCTGGCAGCACCTCCCTTTCGGTCAGATGAAAGCAAAATAGTTTGGTAGTGGATCTGGCCAGGACCACCACTGTGACTGCAGTGTGCCAACCGCGAAACATGGAGGTGGGCGTGTGCAAAAAGCCTGTGGGAGGGATGACATTTATAGAGGCTGCTCTGAATGCACGTTTGTATACCCAAACACTGAATGAGGAGACGACTGCACAACAAAGAAAAAGTAAGACTTCGACCCGCCTCGACGCCGACGCCTTTCGAAAGGGCAGCAAATATATATACATCAACACAGCTTAGCTCGGACCTTTGCAGGATATAGAAATATCCAAATCGTGAATTGTTAAAAAGAAGGCCAAAGTGTCACTTTGACGGTGCTCCATAGAAAACACAAAGACCACACATCATAATACAGTGCTTTGTTCCGCCCGAGTTCTGACCCCTGTCAGCGGCGTCTTTGTGGTATTATCACATTTTAAAGAGAAACCCCCCTTTTCAGGATGGGAAGTGGCTTTTCACCAGGACACAGAGGCAACGCTTTAAGACCCGGTTCAAGCGCTGAGTGCTGTCGAATAGTTTGCCCGCCTGGAAGTTTTTTTTAATGGGCCGATTATCAGGTGCACGATCAGCAGAACAGAGAAGCAGACTAGAGAGGCTCCGCTGCTTCAAATGACTTGATGAGGAGATTCCGGGGATAAGGTGCGCGTCAGCGAGGCCGTCGACCTCTGTTTGGCTTTGTGAAAACTCCTCATTGGACTAAAAGTAGATGGTGATTACGACTGAGCACCACTTCTGGGTTGGACTTGAGTAAATTTGATAAAAACAAAAAAAAACAAGAGGCCACACTGAGCCACTGAACAGTCGTTATGTACATTCTGCTCCCCCACTCATACAAATACACTTACTTCACATATATTCATTTTATTTAATATTCCCCACTTCTTCACCCTGTAAACTGTTGCTTCATTTGGACTTTGATCTGCCTATGTTTGATGTTATACATATATTCATATTATGTAATTTAATATTCCCCACTCCTTCACCCTGTAAAGTGCTGCTTCACTTGACTATGTTATATGTTACGATGTTATGTTATATGTTATGTTACATAGTATGTTATTTTTCAGTATTTTTTTTTTTTCTATTTTGTAAAGTCTTATACTGCGTAGATGTTGCCTGCCATGTCACAAGAATTTCACTGCTGTCATTGGTGCATGTGACAATAAACCTTGATTTGATTTGACAGAAAAGGTGCTTGCAACTTCAAAAACATGATTGGCAGTTCAGTCAGACAACTCACGTTCGATCATGTAATATATTTATTACAACAGATTTAGTGTTTGGCATCTAGGCTCCAACTTAATCACTCCCCCTTATGATTACACAGGAATGATGGGAGTGATGAGTAAATACTTGTAACCCTCCCCTGTTGGAGCCTCAGGTGGATGCTGTGGGGGTGGAGGGGCTGAAGCAACAGGTGGCAATACTGCAGCAGCAGTGCCAGCAAGAGGGGTTGATGGGAAATGTCTCTCTGGTTAAATAGACCACCTGATAAGCTGGGTGTCTATTATAGATGGTTGTGGAGAGTGAGGTATGTCACATGATGTATTTACATTACATTACATGTCATTTAGCTGACGCTTTTGTCCAAAGCGACTTACATTTTTAGCACACTCAACATTTATGAGGGGCCATTGAGGGTTCAGTATCTTGCCAAGGACACTTGGGCATGCAGATGGGAAAGAGTGGGATTTGAACCGGCAACCTTTTTGTTGCAGAGCACCCGCTCTATCCCCTAGGCCATGTATGTAACATGATTGGCGCAGTTCGAGTTGCCTGCCAGAACTAGCTCGCCGGCGTCGCCACATTTGTAAGGCGCTCATAATGAATTTTTCAAAAAGATTCTTTCAAGGTTTTTGGTTATTAAAACAAAAAAAAATGATCGCAGCCAAACTCTATTGTTTTTTTATTCCCTCCCAAAGTTACAATTTATTTTGAATTTCAATGTTTTCATGAGTGAAGGCAAATGATGGCAATCACGATGATAATGAACGATCTTCCCTCACTTATAAATTTAGCTTGACAGTCTGTCCCCCCGGCTATGGGCATTTTTTTTTAAAGTGTTAGTCACTTCAGAACCGCCACTGAAGCGGGGGACGGTGTGTGGGAGAGGACTGAAAGACAGAGATGGGTGGGAGAGGGTGGGGGGGGGCTGCATTGGATTACATCTGTGTTTCCATAACACACAAGCACGATAGCACGCCTCCCCGCCAAAAAAAAAAAAAAAGAGATCCCAAATGTAAACAGAATTTATTAGTATGGCTCGCACACGCCGATAAGATTTTAAAAATCCTTGCCCGGCAGCCTGTGTATACACAAACATTTATTCATGTTATCTCTCAGCTCGGTGACGGTGCCATCCGGGAAGCGCAGCCGATTAGATTAAAAATTCAGAAAAATCACACCGCCCGCCCGAGTCACTGTCACTCAATACATTTCTCGGGGTTTCTTCCTCGTTTTGACGCTCTCATCAATAATCCTGGATTTACTGCAGTGGGCTGGGAGATTTATCGCCGCCCCCTTTTACACCGCGAAGCTGACAGGGCTCTTTGGAGATGTAGCCACTTCTGCTGCACCTGAGCAGATCGCAATGTCGGTGCTGGTTCCCCTGGGTTCACCACTTTCGGCTAAATCCCCAAATCTCTACAGCTACTGGAGACATTGTGCACGTACCTTCAAGGTCTCCAGAGGATGACCTGTTCTGGTGATTCACTGATTCGATTTAGATTTATTGTGAAGTATCTTGGCAACTATTGGATACAGGAGATTATCATGTAATTTGTACAAATACATACCCAGAGAATCAACCCACTTTGGTGTATCACCATTCAACTGCAAAAACCTTCAACACCACTTTTGGTTTCTTGCTTAGCAGTAATTTCAAACATGCTACCAGGCCAAACTAGGTATCTATGTCAAATTAACAAGATTTTGGTTTGTAGCCAAGTCATGTGAGGACAAGTGGATACAGAAGATTGCCTTGTGTTGTGTTTTGGCATAGACATTCATGGTTCCCAGAGGATAATCCACTAAATCTTTGTGTTCTACCAACATCTAGCCTGATTGACTTTGGCGTATCGACCAAACAACCGCAAAACTCCTTAATTGTACTTTTCCTTTCATGCAAAATAGCAAATGCAAACACGCTAACTAAGATGTTAAACATGAGAAACACACCTTTTGGTATAATGTTTCATGTTTACATTGTCATTTTGAACATGTTAGCTTATAAACGCTAGCATTATCTTGAACTGTTCTTCACGCACATGCTCATAGAGCTGATATCCTGGACTCGGTCTCTTTTGGTGGTTGACATCCTCCCGAACACTAATTACTTTAAAATTAGCAGTCTGATCCCTGGGGTCAATTAGAATAAATATTTTCCTTTATTGCCCAATATATAATGAGGTGCGGTTTGAACCCTATAACACTCCCTGTGAGCACACTCTGTGTCTCCCCTCCCTTTGGGAGGCATGGCTCAATCACCGTCCTGACAAGTGCCGCCATCTCTCATTTGGACATCCGTGCTATCCAATTGGCATTGCTCATATCACTGGCCTGCCTCCCCCCTTTCTGGCTGCCTCCCCCCCCCCCTTTCTGGCTGCTTGAGTCAAACCCGCTGACGCAGCACAACAGCAAGTTTCTCTGGGCTGCCGGAGTCGTCTGCACCGGGGGGAGGGGGTGGGTTTAACTGAGGTCCCTTCTAATCTGTCTAATTCTGAATCGGGCAGGACCACTCCAAAGGGGGTGTTCATCGTGCCGTATTAATCTTTTGGTGAACTGATGCTGAACTCTTTATCAGCAAGGGGGAGGATGTATAATTGCCTTGTGTAAGAGAGAGAGTGTGGCGAGACAGTCCCACCTCTCTCTTTTCCCTATCTCACTCATGCTCAACACATATACTGTTGTCTGGCCAGCGCTTTTTTTTTCACCCCCCTCAGTGTGAAAACAGTAAAAAGGTTATCTTGTCTGGATGGGTTATATTCAGCGATAGACGTCACGTTTCATCGTCACCGGTATCGTCACCGATTTATCCGCCTCTGTGAAAGTCTCACCTTCATACATCTCTCCTTTTTCCAGTTAAATCCCTCGATTGAACAAGATATCATGCAGATCTAATATTGGCCCTACAAAAAAAAAAAAAAGCAATGAAAGGACGTCACCTGCTACCAACTGCATAATAACAACAGCTCCGGTGCAGGTTTGTATCAGATCCTCTGCCACTGTAATCACACTGTGTGTTCTGCATGGTGGCCTTGCATTTGTCCCCCCCCCCCCCCCAAAAAAAAAGGCTTGGCAAAATACCAGCTGCCGTGTTTGGTTTGGTTATGTGTCTCCTAAAAAGCCTCACTTCGATGTAGAGTGAAGGGGGGGGAGGGGAGAGGTGGAGGAGGTTCTGTGGTAACCTAAATAATTACACGCCTGTTCTCCCGGAGTGATTAATTATATCTGCGGAAAGGGGATTTCTTATTTTAGAGCCCTCCACAGACAAGGGGGCTGGTGGGGAGAACGACAAGAAGAAGAGGAGGGTTGGGGTGAGGGTGGGGGGGGGAGCAGAGAAAATACAAGAAGGCCCTCATCAAACCCTTCGTGACAGATTCAGGCTGTATTGCGCACGACCCCGCAAAGTAATATGTTTTTCGCAGAGGGCATAATTAACTGCATTTGAGGGATCTCGACAGGATATCGGGAGACTTTTCTTTTTTTTACAGCTTCGCTCAGACCACTTGGGTGGGATTAGCACTTGTCGTGCCCATTACATTACTTCACATCATTTCTTCAATTTCCTTATCGGCGTGTGCCAGGGTGGCTGATCCGGGAGGTTTTTTGTGAACATACATGTGCGACTTGGCCGGGAAGGCCTTCCCCATGTGGCCGACTGCAAGTGCAAGTCTGATTTGCCACATCGGGAACCTGCATTTTTAAATTTGTTGTGATGCAGCTTAACACGGAGCTGGGAGCGGGATGAGAAGCCAGGGAAAAAAAAATCTCTTTAAAACGGACTCCTCATTGGTTTTGGGGGGATGTTTTCCCACACGGAAAACCCAGATTAGCATTCAGCCATGTAATATAACACGCACTTTAAACGGGAAAGTGTGGAAACCAACATGTTTTGATGGGTGTTAAAATAAGTCTGATGTCTGTCCAGAGGAGACCAAAAAAATCAAATCCGTCACGGTAAGAAAGCGAAAGCGCAGAGAAACACGGCCGATCCAGATGGGAATAACATTTAATGAGCAGAAACTCACACTAGAAATTGCCCCGACCCCTTTGGAGAATCAAATCCCTTCCAGAAATATACAAAAAACCAAGAAGCAACTGCTCTCGATGATTTAACTTTCACTCAGCTGCTGCCTGCACAAAGCATATTGCACCGACGAAGCATATTTGCATAAAATGTCGAGCCCCAGTCTTTTATTTAGTACGCCACACATCGGGTTTGACTCCTTTAGTCCTTTTAATCTATAGAATGGCCCAGTCGCGATTTAATAAGCCCATTAAATATACTATGGAGAACTTTTATTCTCGTTCATCCAGGCGAGGTTGGGGCCGGCAAGGGCAGATATCTGCTCGGTGCCACAGAGCAGAGATCTTTTACCCCTCTGGCTGTGCACCCTTCTGCCAGGTAGAAGCAAATTTAGCACCGGACCTTTTTTTCAGTTCTTTTTCTTAATGGCACATTATCTACGATATGCCCACGACATTTTTTGCGTTTGTCACGGTCGTGAATCTGTCAGTGGGGTCCCACGCCTCCTCCACACGCCCACTCGGGGTCTTAAGGCTCATTTATGCTCCCTTTGTTCGCGAAAAGAGATAAGTTCAATTTGAAAAAGATGTGGCCATTGTGCCCACACACGGCCGTGCGTCCTTCACGTTGGCATTGTTGTTAAACTGAGGGTTTTGCTGCAAGTTGCAATTGTAGATACTTCTTCCTCGCGTCCCATGATCGTCTTGCTCGAACTTTTTCTTGAGGTACCGCTCCATTTTGACTGTTTTGTCCTCGTCAGTCATTTTTACGTCCACAAATAATCGGAGATAAACGCGGTATATGGACAAAAGACTCTGCACTCTCTGACGTTGAGTCTGTATCTATTGGTGCAGGGTGTTTCCCAGTATGCCCAGTGAGTGTCTCATGCTACACAGACAATAGCAGCCTCTGCCCCTGCTCAGTCGGCCATTCTGGCTCACAGAAAGGCTTACTCGACTCTTTTCATATGCATCGGTGCCGAGGGCATGCAGCGGCTGCTCCTGCTGAGCATGCAGCTAAAACCACAGTCCGACATCTACTGGCAAACATTAAGCCGTTTTTTTTTTTTGCTCGACTAGTTTGATCGTTTCCCAGCGTGCTTCACAAGTGGCCGCACGTGCTTTGGACTCTCTTCATCAGCCTCGCTTGTCCTTTAATGCTCCTTCCTCATTATTTCGAGGAATTGCCACGTGTTTGATGAAAAGAAAATAAGGAGAGAAATAACGCTGCAACTTCTGAGGTATCACTTTGGTCCTCAAAGGCAAAAGGATGGCACTTCCAAGCAGCAGCTCGTATGTACCATAATGTCGAGTGCGAGGGGGGAAAGACATTTCCCCCCTCTCCTTGCTGCTGCTTCTCTGAGGCGCCCAAACTATACCTCTGCAGAATCCTGACACCTCAGAGGTTGAAATGAGATTTATTTTATATCCAGCAATTACTGTGGGGCTAAGAGGTAACTCATGTACACCTCAGAAGTGGGAAGCAAAATCCAAGGAAAATGTCCAATACACTCATCCATGTAATGCAAGTGTTGCACGGGCGCGAGCGCTTGGATATCAGAGCGGGGGGGGGACATGAAGCAGGTTGAGTCAAGTGAGCATCTGTCGTCACCAGTCTTTGGTCAATTAAGGGATGATTGCGATTCGCTATAAAGAGAAACGGCGCGTGTCTAGTGTTCTTTGAGAACTCTGTCCTTTGCCTTTTCAGGTTGCTCCGTGTCCCGTCCACTAGCACGGAGGAGGCTTGGGTTCATAATCTACACTGCAGCCGTGTGGCATGTCAATGGCCTCCTTCACTGCCTGAGCGCCTCAGTGCTGTCACGCTCAAAACTTTCCGCGGACAAATGTACAGTTGAAGCCAAACGGCAGCTCGCAAAGTCTTGAACGCTCGCAATTACACCTCTTAGTATACTTTTAATTAAATGATTATGCAAAGCAATCAAGAATGCAATGAAATAGATCTATAGAATCCAGATTCCCATATGACAGCGTCTTGTTAACACGCATTAGCTTTCCCCGTTAGAGCTAAAATTGGATATAATTGAGTTTGCATTGAGTAGTGTCTGCCAAACAGTCTATGAGACATCAGGCATAACACCTGATTTGTCTATATATGGATCTATATATGAGAAACTATGTCCTCCAGCACTGATGAAAGAGTAGTAAGTGAGCCCGGACTAGATGAGGCTGATTACCCGCGAGCTGGCCGGCAATTTGGGAAGGTACTCCTTCAGACAACCAGTAAATGATGTCTTATAGTCTGGTGAAATACATGTTCGAAAATTGCTCCCTCTATTTCAAGACACCTGTGATACCGTCAGAAAAAACTGTCCAATTTGGGGCAAATTAGGCAGTTTCATTTACTTTAATACAAGTGAATATTGCTCAATTTGGCCCTCCAGCCCCTTGGAAATGATAGAGTAGGCAGCGAGCAGGAAAGTGAAGGTAGAATGATATGAGGCTGTTTCACAGACATTCAATGGGCTTCTCGTAAAGAGAAAAAAAGATGGAGATGGAGTGCGTAAAAGAGACGGGAAGGAGGCTCAGGGCTGGGCTGAGGCGACGGAACAGATAAGGGAAATATGATATGTACATTTTAATCAAACGGGGCTTAACGAGCTAAGTATTCACATTGTGCCACAGTTCTTAAAGGAGTGCTTTAAGATCAGATAGAGACTGCCTGGCATTAAACCCAGAGAGGAAGACAGGGCTCCTGTTAATCAAATACAACAACAATACACTACAGACGCAAATTGTAGTCTGTTGAGAATATAAAATTGCTGTTTTTTTCTGAGTTGATGAGAGAGCTCAAAATCCTTAACAAACTAATAACAATGCCATCTGTACCCATTAGGCTTGTATAGGGGGGGAGCGAGGGGGACACTACTCCCAATATGACCAAATAGGCAGGTAGATAGGATTCAGCGGCATCTGATTACTTTACAAAAAAGATGTCATTAGTTTATTAATTTTATTTCTATTCATCTTCGATAATGTGCTCCTGTAATATAATTATCAAACAACATGGTTTATAAATGAAAACCCTATCCAAAGCACGCACGTACGGATCATCAACAACATTATTGGTATCGTACAAATCGAGCAAATCCAATCGTAAAGCCCCTGAAGGAGAATTTGCACTCTGTCTAACGCTGTTGTTGTTTCTAATCACACAAGAACTTTTTAGTGACACAGGACAGAAGAATGAGATAAAGCACCTGCTGATATTGACGTGTCCTGCGGTTTAAAAAACTGAGAGTCAGAACCGAAGGGATAAATGCTTTCCTACTTAGGCAAACTCCGGGGCCTTTGTGATGCAGCACCTCTAGATCTGCTCGGCTGAAAAACTCTGAGTGAGTCAGACAGAGTGTAGACACTCTGAACCAGACCCCGAAGAAGTGTGTTGCCAAAACAACCGCGCTAGATAAAACACAGATTTGAAAAATTGTACAATACCAGAGGGTCGCACAGGGCACGCTTTGTTGGCGGTACTAAAAAGAAGAGTTATGTTTTTTAAAGAACTTCCTTTCATTTTCTCTCTCCTCCTCGGCTGATATGGCCAAATGAAAATTGTCAGCAGCTCTCGGAAAAAAACAAATCGCAAAAGCTTTATCTGTGACATGAATGCTTAATCATCTTAAAGTATTCTTTTTAAATTTATTTCAGCTTTCAAAGTGCATTCTTCACACAAAATGCAAGTGGCCTTGAGATGCCATTTCTGCTAATGTTTTGTTAATATCGCTCATCACTTCTGGCATGCTCGTGGAAAAAAAGACAAGAGGAGAAAAAGTCAGTCACTTTCTACAAAGAAAATATATATTTTTTTATTTGAATCCCCCACAGAGGCCTTGAATACCAAAGGAACACATTGGATTAATCAGTGACCGGAGGCTGTTCTGGATCAGTGGAGAGTCGGCGTCTGAGAGACGGAGAGTGAGGAGGCGAGAGGAAGAGGGAGTGACTGGATAATTCAAAAAGTCCCCCCCCCCCCCCCCCGTAGAACGAATAAAGGACTTTGCAAACAGTCAAGTTGAAAGACCTCCACCATTTAATTATCGAGTAATTGTGAGTCCATAACAACGGGGACCTGGAAGCGGGAGACAAGGGAAGAGGAACGGCTCGGAGAGGAAATGTAATTAGCTGAATATCATTTCGCTTCACTCTCAGCCACTGTAGAATTTAAGGGGGGGGGGGGGGGGGAAAGGAAGAAGAAAAAAAAAGAAGCATAGGCCGGCTCCCTTTTTTAAGATAAAACTACAGAGTGTCCCACTTTGGATCTTCGTTGACTCGGATCAATATGTAATTACCTCTGGGAGGGAGGAACACCTTCGCTCCTCATCTTTTTAGTTCTCTCCTCTTTAACCTCTCTTTATTTCCAGGGGAGGAAAAACAACAGGCGGTGGGAGGCCGTCACCGCGCCTCTTTCATTTGAGAATTCGAAACAACTCATTTAGCTTTCTTTTAAATGTATTTAAGGGTGGCACTTCTCCCGTTTACTCAGGCAGTGCTCACTCAGGTGGATAGAAGGGATGGTGTGGAGAAAAGGTTGAGGAATAAGCTTGAGAATGGAGTTCAAACTGAGTGCTGGTCACCTGTTTATCCATAGTTTATTAATATTGACCATATCACTCCAAATTTGACAGTGCACATCTTAGGATCTGCAGATTATTTGAACATTTTAAATTAAACACGTCTACTAAAAACCAATTAGTTCATTGAAACGAATTTGAAAAAGTCGGTGATTAAAAAACGTCCACCTTGAAGCACAAAGCAGGATTTGTGATTGCTTTTTAAAATTTGAAACCGAATCTGATGATTTTTCCTTTTTTCCACCCTCATCTTCGCACAATGCATTTTATCTCAGGTAATTCGATTTGTACGAATTCCCTTTGTGCTGATCGCGATTTCATCAAGCGCCACCAAACATTTACTGGAGATACTTTTCGTTCCACAAGATATCGGACAAGCTCTCTGATTCACTGAGAAATAACTCGAGATAAATTTTACATCCACGTGATCGAAAACTGGACATGAATCATGGGTATTTTGAGACATGCAGGGGGTTATAAACATCATTGCCGATTTATATTGATTATTGTTTTCTGTTAAATTACCAAACGTATCATTTATGTGGATTGTTTTCAGACTTTTCATCCCCCTCCTTTGGGTCGTTTTACCTCCGGTGGCCAATCTGCTGTCACAGCCAAACCCCCCCCCGGCGACTCGGACCATATACTCTCTGCTTCAGAAGTGAAATTTGCATGATCCCTTCTGCTGCCAAAACAGCTGTCCAGGGGTCATTGTGTGTTTGTTTGTTTGTTTGTTTTTTTCTGCGGCTTTGTCTGAAAACACATTGTCTGCCACGGCAAACAGTCGAGAACCAGCTACTGGTCTTGGAACGTCATGACAGCCCCCGTCCTCCACCTAGCTTCCAGGATAAACAGCTGCTCTGGCCTGATTGTGTCCTGTCAACGCGGGACTCGAAGCGACATACTTTTGTCTATAGTGTGTCCAAGACAACGCTCCCCCCCCTCCGCCCCCCATCCCGAAGGACATATACTGTGCACTGGCTAATTGTCGCTTCTTTTCTTTTTTTTCCTGACAGAGCGCAGACGGAGCGAGGGAGCACAAACACAGACGCTCTACTTAGCTTGGTAACGGAGGAGTTGGATTTCGGGGAGATCCCAAATTAATAGGGGGAACAATAGTTGTCGGATTCGTCAAAATTCCGCCCTGTCATTATACTGACACGCGATACACAATGTTGTCATCACGTGAGATTCTTTCACAAAGACCGGCCAGAATTTAGTGCAATTTCATCTTTTGAGAACTTTGAAAAAAAAAAAATGCATTCTGAGCCGAGACACCCCCGCCGCATCGGTGGTTCCACTGAAAGGACTTTTCAGCAAACACCCCTCCAACCGCCGGCATCAATCTCCCCGCTCTTATGGTGTAACGCCGTGCAACCGAGCTCGCCGCAGACACCCGGGCGAGTTCAACAGTCTCGCGTTTGTGTCGGGCGGCGGGTTGATGGACAAGGCGGTCTTGCGTCACCTGTCTGTGCTGCCTCTCCTTTGAGTCTTGCACCGGTCACTTGCACAGTCGGCTAGACACATTCAGCGCTTCGTCAAGGACGCTCAGTGTACCTCGCGTTCGATAGGAGCCATCTCTCTGGTTTATTGCTGATTATATGTCAGATCTCCCTCATGCTACTCAAAACAGCACAGATTGCATTCACGCTTATGGTCATAACACGTCCCTGACCACCTACAGACGGGGTTTAACCCACTGTGCCACAATCCTCCTTGTGACTGGCTGCAGTATAGGTTGTACATCTCACCTCCATGTTAGCGGATGGGATCAGGGCCAAACTAAAAGGTCAGAGTACTTCTAGCAGAGGCGGTGGACTAGTGGCAGAAAGTTGGATTATGAGCAGAAAAACCGACGGTGGTCTCCGGTTCTACTCCACGGAGCGACAACATAAAAACATACCTGGATGGACAACACCTGGATCTGTTCCCCACTGTCTAAGTGCCTACCCCACCCCACTGTCTAAGTGCCCCTGAGCAAGACACCTTACTCCCCCAACACCTGCTTACCGGATGGGTCAAAGGCAGAGAACAAATTTCCCCCCATTTGCATGTCGTGTGTGTGTGTGTGGGACCAATAAATGTATCTTCACCTAGTTTGTCATTCTTATCACACTCGTGACTAGTGTAACTTTGTCTACTAAGTTTGGTTTTAATTAACTATTTGATGCTATGAATGTGGGTTGAAACAGCGGAGGGCGGAGTCTTGCTCCCCGGGCTCCACCCCCATGCCATCCCATCGAATTCAGGTGCATATGTGGCAAAATGTCAGCTCAGGTTATTTAGCACTATTTCTCTTAGCCAGTATAATACATTATTGGCATTTATGTGATCGTAGCATTTTCACGAAGTTGCACAACTAGCTCATTTTTACAGAGGACGGGGCTCAGGGCTCTTACAGTAAAGTTTCCTCCACACCAAACTTCTTTACAGTTTCACCTTGTACACAGGGACATCACCTTCCATTGTCAGGAAGTGAGCTGGAAAGGAACACTGCAGTACGTCCCAAGCGGTCTCCACACACTTTTGGTTATGTAGTGTGAATATAATGATTCAGAATAACTGCCTCTATTAAACTATATTAACAATACATTTGGCTAAATGATAGCAATGAGCAATTTCTTTTTATCAGTCTAATAGCATGGCATTATTTTTCAGTGACCTTAACTCTGGGTGACTTTTAATATTTGATGCAATGACTAAGAATATATTAAAAAAAAAATAAAAAAATGCTTCCTCTGTAACACATTTCCTGTTTGCATCAGATAAGGCTCCTGTCGTCTCACCGCTATAAATAATGCACGCTTTCTATCAGCATTGTTTGAAAGTATCACAGGGGTCTCCCCAGTTCTCTGCCTCTTTTGCACGCACACACACACACACACACACACACACACACACACTCGCTGCGTTCCTCTCCACATGTCAGCTAACGTGACATTCAAACTCTCGACACGAGCCGCAATCTCCCCTCACCTGAGTGATTGAGGCTGACGCTGACTTATGATGCACATTACTCCCTTATCGGCGTGACAGGTCCCTCTTGAGGAGTGAGACTGTGGAGACGCAAAAGAGGGGGGGGAGGAAAGAGTAAGTTTATGCTAATGGTATGACTCACCCCTAAGAAAAAGGACCAAAAATAAAATCAACACTTTTTCTCAAACCACCCACCCCCCCTTTGTGTTGCCAAGTGTTATCTTTTGTGTTGCTTGTGACTACAGTATAAGGTGGAACACTGGTCTACTTTTTGGGCTAAGCTGTTTTTTTTTGTATCAGGAACATTGATTGTTGACTTTCACGCAGAGACAAACAAGTGTGCGGAGTTTGTGTTGATTTAAAACTGCTCGTTCATTTTTATTCTTTTATTCATCTATTTTCTCGCACAAATCTGATTCAAGCTGACAGAAATGACGCCCTATCAAATCACACAAAACATTATGTAACGGTATATATATATATATATCTCTCTTCTCTCTCTTCTCTACTCTTCTATACTCTTCTCTTCTCATCTCATTATTATATGCCAACCCACTGTCCATCCCTTTACTGGCTATACTAGCCCCATGCACAGACTTTACCACTATATTCTTATATATTTATATATATATATTTTTCTGTTTTTTTATATATATATATATATATATATTATTGTACTATCCACTCCAGCAGCACAATAACCCTTTCCTACTGGACACTGACACAATCACATCATTGCATTCCATTCCTGTATCTGTAAATGTGTTCTCCGTATGTGATTTATGTATGTATGTCAGTGATGTGTTTAAGTGTACAAGCTACTGGATGATCTAAATTTCCAAATGGATTAATAAAGTATCTATCTATCTATATATTAGCTGCTGGGGTAGCCTGTGTTAATTTTTTTAATCTTTATTGAATATCTAAATATTTATGTCCATGTTGCATGTTAGCTATCCGATTCAATAAAAAAATGGGGTGAAATGTCATGATCGACAGCTGAGACTAATTCACGATTGGCTACCGCAGCTCCACCCCTGCCCTGCCGTCCACCAGTCTGCGCTCGTTCCCTCCAGACTTTTCTCTTTCACTCGACCTTGCCCCATCCACCTTTGTAAAAGATTCACAGGAACTACCGAGATAATGCCTTTCTGTTTTACGTGACTGTTGTGCTGTAAATAATTACACGTCCAAAGGAGAGAGAGCCGACAAGAAAGATGGTAAAGCTGTAATGCAGGTATCTCCCACATGCTGCTGATCATGTAATGATGTATTAACACAATGCAGCATTCATGTAATCTTGTCAGTGTCGCGCCGACTGTGTGAAATCTGTTTTTCTAGGCCATAGGCATCTTCGGCTTGTTTTGACTCTCCATCTAGGCCATCAGGGAGTGCACCAGAGGCTAGACAAATCCTGATTCCAGATATATAGAGAGACTCACACACACACACAAAACACACAAAACACACACACACAAGCTCGCTTCCAGTATGAGGCAAGTTGCTCTGTCAGTGCACCTAGGGGATAGCTTTAGCCACCAGCCACTAGCCCCCAAATCCACTGACTGATCCAGTGCCCAGACTGTCAGGCCCTGCCCAGCTTCCGCGCAATCTCTCAACCTTCACTTGCTGCCGCGAAGCCTCCAGTGCTTCCCACTGTCTGTGAGACCGGCACGGGGGGTTTGACACGCTGAGGCGGGGGGGGGAGCTGCAAACGGGGGAGACGTCTCCGTCACCCGGCCCGACTTCCTGATTGATTTGACAAATATAGAAGAAGCCGGCTGGCTAAATTGATTCGTACACACTGATATTCTCATTCGGATCCCTTTTGAATATACTTTAATTATCTTGACTATTTTAAATAGAGGGCAAATGGTTCCTCTGGTGACTTGTAAATCCATTATCGCTCGCCTAATTGGCTCGGTGAGCCTCACCCCGCCCCTCCACCCTTCCCCCGACTTGTTCGCTCAAAGATTAAGATCTAGCTGTGATTTTTAATTTGAAATTGGTGAAAGTTCAGCTCTGATGACTAAATGGAGCTAATAATCCTATCGCATTGCACTCCGCACAGTGACGCTTGTTTGTGAGTGCAACGAGAGAAAAGAAGGTGAATAGGCCCAAAATAGCTCTTTTCAGAGCTTGCTCAGATAAATGTGAGGAGGAAAAAAACAAACCTGCTAGCTTGTACAGATCCACGTGACCTGTCGTCCACTTCCTTTACCTGTTGTTGTTTGTCCAACCTGAAGGGCCACTGTGAAGTCCCCCTAAGTGGTGCTCATTTTGGATTTCCACTGAGACGGTTCTGCACGAAGCAGCTTTGCACTTGATTGGGAGAATTTTCATTTATCCAATTGTGTGTGTGTGTGTAGCAGGTTTACTGACAGGGTTTTCAGATATGGGAAGTGACGGACAGTAGAAATTATTCCCAGTCCCCTTTAAAGGGGGTTTATCTACATGGATGAATTCAAGCCACAATCTGAAACAATTTCTACCCACATTCGACTTTCATGGCCAGGTTGCCTTCCCACTTACCGAGAATGTTTTGTCTGCATGGAGGATGTGACATCCTTTCTTTGCTCGGATTCAAATTTCCCTTAAATCTCGACCATTTACTCCGCGGTGTCCGTTTTCCCATCTTGCTCAGTTTGTCAGTGCAGCAACTTTATAAAGGAACTGGTCACAGCAGTTTTTTGTGCATGCTTAAATCCTAAAAGCTCATTTATACACATCAGGCCCCTCGTACCCGGCCTGTGAGAGTGGATCTTAAAAGCACTGACATATATTTTAGTTCTCTCAATGATCGATTCCCGACAGGGATGATTAACGGACCGGTTGGTTAGTTAAACTTTGACAAAAGACATACCTGTTTGCCCGTGCGTCAAGACCCACAAGTGCACTCATAACCTTAAAAGACGTCATGCCCGCTGGCTACAGTCAAATGAATGGAGACCCGAGATGGTTACGGTTCACCTCATTTGTTCCCTGAGCTAATACATCAATCCCGTCCACTCGGCTGACACACGGTGAGGATGCACTTATCGCGTTGTCGGGCGGCTCGTTTCATTAAAGCCCCCCCCCCTGGTTCAGTTTGCATGTTACCGATTCACCAGTTTTAAAAAAAAGAACTAAAAAAAAAAAGGTAAGAGGGCTCCCTGCGCAACCCCTCTCGGCCTGCCCTGACCATCCATCATGGCTGTCACGGCAGCTGTGCTCCCGCTCTGTTTTTTTGTGGTGGTGTTGGTGGTGCTGGGGGCGGGGGGGGCATCACACCCAGAGCTCTACATCATCCGCCGCTGTGATGAATGCACCGGCTTTTGCTGCGTTGCTTTTTCGATTAGAGGCCATGCCTTCGACAGGTAGCGTCATGACAAAAGCAAATGGCCGATGGTCGATGCGGGAGAAAGGAAAAAAACTACATAGGGGCAGGGAGTGTATCCTTTGTAATGGGATCATGGCTCCATCACTCACGTAGGGCTTGTTTAGGCCCGTGCAAAAACAGATGTGTTTCTATGCCATGCTTTATTTAGATTGTCTTCAAGATTAAACGTTTTTTGTACTCCTGTTTCCCACCTTCAAAGTATTTTGCCAACAAAATAAATGTAAAGTCTCTGATTCATCACATCTCCTCTCTTCTCATCTCATCTCATTATTATATACCAACCCACTGTCCATCCCTTTACTGGCTATACTAGCCCCATGCACAGACTTTACCACTACATATTCTTATATATTTATATATATATTTTTAAATTTTTTATTGTACTATCCACTCCAGCAGCCCAAGAACACTTTCCTACTGGACACTGACACAATCACATTATTGCATTCCATTCCTGTATCTGTAAATATGTTCTTTGTATGTGATTTATGTATGTATGTCAGTGATGTGTTGAAGTGTATAAACTACTGGATGATCTAAATTTCCTATGGGATTAATAAAGTATCCATCTATCTATCTATCTACATCCCCACTGTGGTTATGCTTTCACCCCTCTTGGTTTATTGGTTTGTTTGATTTTGCAAAGGATTACAGAAAAGAACAACTAGACAGATTTACACAAAGTTTGGAAAGGATGGGGCCATTGTCAAGGAAGAAACCATCTCATTTTGGGCAAATCCACATTAGGGTATAGATCCAGGATTTGTCTTCCAAGGTTCCAAGGGAAAGGTTCATGGATCGTGGCAACAGGCATATTTAAAATGGCATTACTGTGTTCTATATGTAGCACAATAAGTTTACTGCAACGAATTATACCTGACGTATCAATAAAGGAAACGTCCAACTTGTGTTAGAAACTCTTAAATTCTCTTTGTTTGAATTCCTCTCTTCCTGGCTGAGAAAGGAGTCGGAGGTGAACAGAATCCCTACACTGACAGAAAGGCATGAAATATTAAGCCTAAGGGGGGGGGATCCCGCTGACTTTCCACCTCAAGGTCCAAGAGAGATCTATTTCACGTGTGGAAAAAATTGCCGGCAACAGGAAGCTTATATCTTAGGCCTTTTTTTGTTAAACTATATATCACAAATCTGACAATGCGGGGGGGGGGAGCAGGGCAGGGAGGCATTCTGGGAATAAAAAGTCACAGATTATTAGTGTTGATAGTTATTTGTACGTGTTTAATTGAGTTGTCAAAATGAAACACAGCTAATAAGCCCTGTATTGTATTGGCTTTTATGATAGTCACATTAAATGTGGCACCGCAAGGGCCAAATCAATTGAGGGGGAATGATTGGTGGAGTGACACCAGCGCCGAGCAACAGAACGCTTCCACTCTCCAGTCCGATCCATCCTCGCGTTGTCTCATCAGCCCTCATTTCATTACGGGGGGGGGGGGGGCAAACAAGGCTTCCAGGGTTTAGTCATTGTTTATGTAAAGCAATTTCTCTCCGAGAGAAAATTCACCGCGATCCTTCCCCGCATCTCGTTAACAGCCGGGGTAAAAAAAAAGATGTGCCGGTCGGATTCTGCTGTCGAACCAAAATTGTTTTTCTAATTCCATATTATCAGCGCTTTCGAATGGCTCCTGCCCCCCCCGGAGACCTGTTGGAGACCTACCGGGTTATGACGGAAATTGCTAGCAGCACCACAATTGGCCTCTGGACACACACAAGCCAAATGAGACCCCACGAGTTAATCATAGCACAATGCATGTCAGGCCGTGCTGACAAAATAATTTGCCTTCCATTATTAAGGCAGCGAGAGTTTCCAATACACCTCCTGCATGATGATACATCCAAATTGTAAGATTTAGGAGCAATATTAAGTACAAATAGGTGCTGTAGAAAATCTGTGCCTCATTTGGGGTAAATCTGCTCATCACACGTGTGGGTAAAGGTCCGGTAGACACATCTATCCTGTTTTATTCGCGACAAGCTCAAGGCGGCACACTAAGCCCCTCACTGAACTGGATTCATCAAGCAGAGCTGTACAATTAAATGCGGGAAGATGGATTCTAAATATACCCTTTTCAAATTAATTTCAAAAAAGAATCACTGGCTGAGATGTCCCGGCTGAGATGTGTTGTTTTTTTTCTTTTCTCTTTTGCCGTTAATTATTTCCCCTGCTCCCTGCTTTTGGCTCATGGCCGGTCTACCAGAAGGCGATTCCTTTGGATAGCACAGACAGCTGAGTCCCAAAACTGGACTGACCCGCTTTCGAAACGTCCTTATCGGTTTCGAACAGGAACGGGAAAAAGAATGACTCATCAATTCCTGGAAAGCATACGATGTGCTGGTACCTGGATAAAAACCTTTTGTTCTGGTTCGTCGTGCTCGTCTGCAGTTACCATGTCAACGCTACCAAATGAAGCCACCGGGCCAGCACACGTTCATCCCATCAGATGACATTACAAAGACATTTAGAAATGAACTGGAACCAGAAATGAACTCAGCTACGGCCACGGTACGTCTACTCAGCTCTCTTGAGCAGTCTGGATGTAGCAGGAGTTCAGGTTTTAACGAAAACGAGCAGGGGTCAAAACCAGGCAGACACAGTCAACGAGGGCAAACAAATTCAATAGGGAGCAGGGAAAAAAAGGGAATCCAGGATTCACAGAAGGCAGAGCAGAACAGGAATCAGGCAGGGAAGCTAGAAACTACACTGGAGAGCTAGGAGAACACGCTAGACAGGCTGGCACGGATCACAGGTTTCCAACTCTATAAGATGATGTTGTGACGTCACCTGATTGAACTACTGTTGAATGTTTAATTTGTGAAGCACCAGCAATAATGTAAAGGGCCAGATGTTGTAATGGTAATTAAAGCACTACATTACCCATGATGCTCTCGGAGCAGGGGGCGGAAACCGCAATGTTTGGAGAAGATATTGTCGAGAAGATGTTGCTGTTAGAAGTGTTAAAAACCTCATTGTCAAATGTGTTTTCTTGTTTTTTTGTTCATTCACTCACTGATGAATAAATAAATACGTTCTCTCCTTCTGAATAACATAATAATAGCTGTTATTCTGATGAGCATGAGACATTTCTCATCACCAGTGTGCTTCAGGCGAGAGGTAAAAGTTCAACTCCCTTAAATATAATAGGCGGTGGACTAGTGGCAGAAAAGGTCTCTGGTTCGACTCCACGGAGAAACAATAAAAAAAAAGTAATCAAAGAGGATTCTCCCTACCCTGTCTAGTGCCCCTGAGCAAGGCACCTTACTCCCCCAACATCTGCTCCCCGGGCGCCGTACATGGTCGCTCACTGCTCTGTGTGTCCTGCACCAGATGGGTCAAAAGCAGAGGTTACATTTCCCTACCTGCATGAGTGTGCCTGTGCATGTCTGTGCATGTGTTTGGGACTAATAAATGCATCTTAATCTTAATCTTAATATGAATTTTCATTGCCAATTAATACCCAGAACATTTCCCCCCCAAAT
The DNA here is from genome assembly GCF_947347685.1 of Pleuronectes platessa. Taxonomy (NCBI): domain Eukaryota; kingdom Metazoa; phylum Chordata; class Actinopteri; order Pleuronectiformes; family Pleuronectidae; genus Pleuronectes; species Pleuronectes platessa. The sequence goes on along the minus strand of NC_070649.1, from coordinate 10,112,799 downwards.
TATATATATATATCGCCTATTATATATTATAATTTTATGTGTTCTATGCAGCTAATCTGGGGGAATATCTTTCATGTTTGATTGAACCCATTAGCCTTTGCGAAGGGCAGCTTCATGTTCATGCACAGAAACCTCCAATTTATGTGCACATGCATGCGCGTGGCTTCATATGGGAAACACTCCCCCAGACACACACACACACACACACAACAGTGTAAAGAACTTTGACAAACCAAAGTTATATCTATAAACCTTTGCACAAACACGACCCGGCTGTCACCATGCAGGTTTTTACTCTATTAAGGGGCGTCTACCTGTCACATCGGCACTCCGCGGAGTCTTTTAAGGCACCAAATGAGTTCGGACAGCTACTCTCTCCTCTTTGATGCCTCGATGCCTCTCAGGGGAACCAGCCATATTCTCCTCCCCCGGCTGGATTTTGTATTCCAGCCGGGGGTTCCACAGATACCGATTTGTCCCACAGGATAGCCCACTGTTAATACGATTACAGAGCGAGAGACTTTAAGATAATTCAATGCAACTGCACGGTTAATTTCCGGGGGAGGGCGGCACGGATGCCACATCTGCTTACTGCCGCTCCCTGCATGCTAAAGAGAGCCTAAGATTTGACTTATTACCACACAATACTGACTAAGTGGGAAATCTCTTTGGACATGGCGGTCCACCATGTGCTGGATTTAATTCGATTTGCTGTTTCGGGCTTTAGTCGAGGGCTTCTAAAGTTTCCTTGTCCCACAGCAAAGAGGGTAAGAGGGCAGCTGTGGCTTTGGCTTGACTCGCTCTTTCAACGGGGGGGCCAGATAAGCCACGATTTGGTAAAAATACAGAGCGCCTGCAGCTACATGGCAGCATTAGGAGGCTAAAACGCAGCGAAAACTGGATTACGCCTAATCCTACAGTCAATTCATTTCTTTCAATGCAGATCTTTTTAAATAATGTGCCTCCTTGGTCTATAGGCTTAATCTTTGCACTTTGAAGCGTCCATAAAGAGATTTAAGGTATATAAATGAACGTTTGGCCTGACCTTATTTGTGTGATGCAACTTTAATCCCAAAGTAGATCGAAGGTCATCTTTGAGCAACAAAGATACACGGAATGATTATTTTTGTGTTTCCACAGCGCACATTGTCATAGCAGGAGCTCAAACATTTTATGAGGGAGGGGGAATGCAAACAATGCGCTAATAGGAAAAATGTCTTCCAGCCGGCTTGTCTGGAGGACTATCTTTCCCAGACGGGATAATGAAGAGACATGATAGATCCGGGATGAGTGTCGGGCCAATATATATACGTCTGTTTCCCCCTTCTCTCCCTGAGGAAATCAAAAGGCTCCTGGATGAGCACTGCCGGTGTTAAGGGGAGGGGAAGCTTGTCCTGTCCAGTTGTGGCTTTCAAACGTGTGTGGAGGGGGGGGGGGGGAAGATGTTGAGTGACAAATCTAATGGTTGTTGCTGTTGAATTCAAATCCACTGACGCACACGGAGGAGCCTGAATCATGCGAGGCGGCCAAGATGCCTTTTTTCATCATTGTGCTGCCCTCTACGGGTCCACATCCAGCCTCCCTTATTCTTTTCTCTTCCCCACCTCCCCTCCCTCTCCGCCTCCTCCTCCTCCGCCTCCTCCTCCTCCTCCTCCTACCCAAGCCCACCGCCTCCACATTACCATACCCCCTTAAAGACCATTGCACGCATTAAACTGCTTTTCATTTCTGCGCCGAGACAGTGCAGCGATCGGGGGATTTATGCGTCTTTTTCCCACGAGTGATTTCTGCTGTCGTACGATGGTAATTGTGTCATGATACGTCCATCGCTGTAGGGGATGCGCTGGTTTGCAGCAACCCAGATCAAGTTCCACTAGTTGAAACGGTGGTGGTGGTGGTGGTGGGGGCGGGCGATAAAGATTGTGTGTTGCGCGTTGTGTGTGCACATACGCGGGATATCTCGTGACCCATGCGGGACTGGAGACGGCGGATCGGATGCTCGCGTCCGAAGGTGCAGGAGAAAAAGCCGGAGGAACGCTGAGCCACCGATGTGCGGTCGATGTGTCTGGCAGCCGAAATAAAACAGAGACCTTGGGCAGATCTGAACATTAACTGGTACCAGCCGCACCACTGGCACACGGACGAGGGGGGGGAATATCCGTGCCTCCCTTCTCCTCCGCGCTCCCGCCAGTGCGCATGGATGAAAGTCACAGTTAAAATGCATGCGGCAGGACGCGTCTGATGTGGGATTACGACGCGTTTGCGAACTTTGGCCGCGGCTCTCTCCTCCGACATGACACTGCTAATTTCGGCCGCCGCCGGACGAACACGGGAGCCCCCTTCTGCCGTCACGTTCTCGGCGTGAGCGAGACCCGCGTTCATGCGCCCGCCGATGCCCGATCCATGGAGCTAAACGCAGAGGAGACTTGACTTTGAGGATTCTTTTTTTTTTTCTTATTCTTTTTTTTTTTCTATCATTCTTATTTTATTTCCCGACGCCTGACGCAAGGTGGAACCACGAAACCCATGTTTCCACAGAGGCTGGAGGGAAGAGAAGGGGCAACAGCCGTGATTTTCGGGATGCTTTGGCGTTCACCGGGATCAACACGGTAAGAGGACACTGCTTTTCTCTCTCTCTCTATCCATCTCTCTATCTCTCTATCTCTTTCCCTCTCTCTTCTGTCTCTTGTCGACATTACATGCTTTAACATATTTATTAGAGCGGGATCTGTCCGCGGTACTGAAATCGCCGTTCACCCGCTTACATCACGTTATTTTGACGGGGAGCTCTCCGTGGTGCTGAAATCACAGTTTTCTCGCCAGGCGCAAAGTTGATCCAGATTTTTTGAGTTTTTTTTTTTTTTTTTACAAGATGCTGTCGAGCGACGTGTCTGCGGCTGCTGTGGCCGTAACCAGCCCCGCGGAGCCTGCGTGTCTATGCCCGCAAATACATCACCACAGTTCCCACTCGCTCCGAATCATAGCACCCACCGCCACTGCGCTTTCGAGCCGTCTCCGTCGCAGGCACAGGCGAAGGGCATTTCTTGAGGTGGTGATACTAAACTCAAATGTAAGACACGATAACGAATGAGAAGGGGGGGGGGGGGGGTAGACATGACCAGCCCATGCATGGGCAGCATATCTTTGCATGTTCGTACGAGCGCGCATTTGGGTAGATTTAGTGGGTCGATGTGTGTAGGCTTTTGTGTTCTTTTTAAGAAACGGACCGAATGTGCATGTGTCTGTGTGTGTGTGTGTGTGTGCGTGTGTGCGTGTGTTTGTGTGCATGTGTGTGTGTGTGTGTGTGTGCATGCGCGCTCACGCGTCTCTCGCGGACAGAGAGAGGCGAAGGAGAGAGAGAGAGAGGGGGGGGGGGGCGACTATCTGTAACCTTTTATATAGCAGATGCCATACAGAATACTTGATTATGGAACTATTTACTCCGTCTCAGAATGCATTTTTCGATCTGAGACCCGCCATTAGATCACCCACACTTGCTTATTCGCCTCTGATCAACTCCTCTCTTATCTTTCTCTCCAACCCGTGGGCAGAAGAAGGGCTGCGACTGTCGCCTTGTACAGGCTGGTTTTCACATATATGTGTTTTCTATCGCAGGCCGGATTTAAGATGTGCACCGGCTGCCTTCTCGCAGCCGACTCGTTAGTGAGAACCGGCGTTTTTCTTTCACCTAGGATTATTTTAACCATAGCATGGGAATAGATCCCCCTCACCACCACCACCACCATCACCACCCCCGTCCTTATGTTGTTTGGACGGAGCTGGAGAAACGGGATCCGACAGTTTCCCCACTGTTACCAAGTCGTCGGCTCTGCGGGGTGAGTGAGAGATCTTTGTGGGCAGGAGACTGAGGAGTTCATCTCCCGGATTTGAATGTCAGTTTGAGTGGGAACAAAAAAGATTCAATCGCGAAGAAACAACGAGACGCCACATCATCCGTTTACGCAAAGCGATGTGCGTCGAGATATCTTGATAGTGAGGCTTCTGATTTTTTGTGTGTGTGTGTGTGTGTTTTGGGGGAATTCTCAAGAGATTGCATTAGGAAAGAGCAGATCTGTTAGTCTGCACACGGTGGATGGCGAAGCTTTTTTTTTTTCTTCTTCTTCCTCCCGAGATGAATTGGAATTCAGGCGAGCTATCAAAATGCGCAGTGGCCATCACACCGCGGGGAGTTGTTTTATCAACTGGATTATATTATCGTTTAGGTGCGCGATTGTATAAAAAAAAAATAAAAAAAACATCTGGGTCACTTGTTTTCTGACACCGTCACGAACCGAAAGGATGCCGACATAGCACATCTGCATAACGAACACACAACTATAGGCCCACTTGTCTTTGCCTCCGTGTTTGTTATGAATGTCTTGTGTTTGTTCTTCAGGGATTCGGCTCCTGTGGGGGTTGATTTCCTTCTATATGCATTTTTGTAAATACATGTTTTCACATATGCAATTCAAATGCTCCATGTAAAACAGAACCCGTCCTTTTCTTTCCCCCTTCCTCAGATGACTCCTCACATTGGCACCGCACTTGAGTGAGCTGGGGCACCCTCTCCCAGGAAAAATGCATATCTGGATCCTAAAAATAATCCTTCTGATTGCATCATCTCTGAGGCTGGTTGAGATGTATGACAATTATGGGGAGATCTGTCGAAGCCTGTGCACGTGCGAGGAGAAGGAAGGGATCCTGACGGTGAGCTGCGAGAACCGGGGGATCATCCGACTGACGGAGATCAGCCCCGTCCGTTTCTCCATGTACCACCTCCTGCTGACAGGGAACCTCCTGAAGAAGCTGTCGGTCAACGACTTCATCAACTACACCGGGGTGACCATCCTGCACCTGGGGAACAACGACATCTCGGAGGTGGAGTCCGGCGCCTTCAACGGGCTCCAGGGATTAAAAAGGTTGCACCTGAATAACAACAAGATCGAAATCCTTCGGGACGACACCTTGGCAGGACTGGAGAGTTTGGAATACCTACAGATTGATTACAATTATATCACCAACATAGATCCCAATGCCTTGAGCAGACTGCACCAACTGACAGTTATGATCCTGAACGACAACCTGCTCTTTTCCCTGCCTGTGAACATCTTTCGGAATGTTCCCCTGACACACTTGGACCTGAGGGGAAACCGGTTAAAAATGTTCCCCTACATCGGCCTCCTGGAGCACATGGACAAAGTGGTGGAATTACAGCTGGAGGAGAACCCGTGGAATTGCTCCTGCGAGCTCATCGCCCTGAAGGCCTGGCTGGAGAGTATAGCATACACGGCCCTGGTGGGGGAGGTGGTGTGCGAGACGCCGTTCAGGCTCCACGGCAGGGACCTGGATGAGGTGTCGAAGCAGGAGCTCTGCCCGAGGAGACCCCCGGAGGACACGGCCCGGCCGGCGCCCCCTAGCAGCACTAATGGATATTACCAGACCACACCTGCTGCCGTCACCGCCTCCGCCACCTCCTCGGCTGTTTTTCGGTCCTCCTCCAGGCCCACCAAGGGCACGCGACAATTCAACAGAACTAGGGTAAAGCCCACGTCCCGATTATCCGGCGGCAACCCTCACAACTATGGCCCCATCATTGCTTTTCAGACCAAATCTCCTGTGCCTTTGGACTGCCCCACCACCTGCACATGTAATCTGCAGATATCTGAAATTGGGCTAAATGTCAACTGCCAAGAGAGAAAGATTGAAAGCATTTCAGATCTAAAACCCAAGCCATACAATCCCAAAAAAATGTATCTCACTGGAAATTACATCCCCGTGGTGCGGCGATCCGATTTTGTCGATGCCACTGGATTGGATTTGCTTCACCTGGGAAACAACAGGATAACACAGATCCACGACCGGGCTTTTGGGGATTTAACCAACCTGCGTAGGCTGTATTTGAATGGTAATCTCATGGACAGACTTACAGGAGAAATGTTTTTTGGTTTGCAGAACTTGCAGTATCTTTATTTAGAGTACAACAAAATCAAGGAGCTGGACGAGGGCGCTTTCCGCTACCTCCCTAATCTCCAGCTGCTTTTCCTCAACAACAACCTCCTGAAAACCTTACCTGTGGGCATCTTTTCCAGCCTCTCTCTGTCTCGGCTGAATCTGCGTAACAACCATTTCCAAAACCTGCCCGTGAGTGGGGTGCTGGATCAGCTGAAGCTGCTGTTGCAGATAGACCTGTTTGAAAATCCCTGGGACTGCTCCTGTGACATAGTGGGGATGAAGATATGGCTGGAGCAGCTCAGCGCCGGCACGGTGGTCAACGAGGTCGTGTGCGAGTCACCCAAGCGCCACACCGCAATGGACCTGCGCTCCATCCAGTCGGAGCAGCTCTGCCCGGACTACTCGGATGCCTACGTCTCATCGAGTACCCCGACGGACGAGCCCATGGACGACCGGGTCGTGACCACGGCGGCCCCGCAGAAGTTCAACACCCCGAGCAGCACTGTCCCCCTCTCTGTCCTCATCCTCAGCCTCCTGCTTGTCTTCATCATGTCCGTCTTCGTGGCTGCGGGGCTGTTTGTCGTGGTGATGAAAAAGCGCAAAAAGTCACAGAGCGACCGCACCAGCACCAACAATTCGGACGTCAGCTCTTTCAACTTGCAGTACAGCCTCTACAGCAACCGCTCTTGCCCGAAAGTCAAGGCCCCGGCCAGTCACGTCTACGAGTACATCCCCCACCCCATGGGCCACATGTGCAAAAACCCCATCTACAGGTCACGGGAGGGAAACACAGTGGAGGATTACCGCGACCTCCACGAGCTCAAGGTCACATACAGGAGTACCGCGGACGACGAGAGGGACAGCGGCACGATGAGGAGCCCGACGTACAGCGTCAGCACCATCGAGCCCCGTGACAACCCCTCCCCCGTCCAGGATGCGGACCATTTCTTCCGGGGCATCCTGGAGACGGATAAGCAGTCGCCCCACCAGTCCATCCCGTCCCTCCCCGCGGGCGCCAATTTAGAGTTCAAGTACACGGGGCCGGTGTCGTACACGTACAACCCCAATTTCGATGTCAGGCGTCAGTTCTTGCACCCGGAGAGGATAAGAGAAACGGTGCTCTACGGCACGGCACCCAGTACTGTCTATGTCGAGCCCAATAGGAATGAGTATTTGGAGCTAAAAGCTAAACTGCAGTCTGAGCCCGATTACCTCGAAGTTCTTGAGAAACAGACCACCTTCAGCCAGTTCTGAGCAGCCGAGTCATTAATGTAACGAAGCATTTTATCTCTCGTGACCCTCCTTGAAACAGTGGCTCGGTTTATAGGGGTGCCTTGGCACGACACAAACAAGGGAAGGCGAAATGGAGTTTGAAACAACCACAAAAAAACGGGGTGTGCCGAACAATCTTATTCTTATTTCCGAAACGTGACATTACAGGAAAAACGGATACAGCTTTCCGAAACACGGATTGAACACAGTTGCTCCGCTTAACTGATGATGCAAAAATCTATTTTTCTATGGTGAAGATCGAAATAACACACAGAAATGTAAGTGTACAGGTAAATCTTACCCCAATTTCATTTTCAGGAATATAACCATGCATACGGTTTATTGTGAATCAGATGGAATGGAAAAAAAAATGTTTATAAAAAATCACCCCCGGACAAAAAAACACTGTACAGCAGATCATCGAGAACTGTGTAGGACTATTTTCTGCTGTAGGACTGTAAGTAAGTATTTATTGATATAATCTGCCATGTCTTTTCAAAACTTTTGATTCTACATCAATATTACCTGTGTCATCATTCTCCATGATCCTCTGGAAAAAGCTTATGTTTGTAGTTTCATTTACTGTAGCTCTGCATTGTAAAAGTGGCTTATTTTGAAAAGTGGCACACCCCCAATGTTAAGAAAAAAAAGAAAAGAAGAAAAAAAAAAGAAAAAGGACTGCCTCATTTGAAGAAGATGATAAAAAAAAGTGTCTTTGTATGCTTTCTGCACTTTTTGGAATTGGAAGGCGAGCAAGCCTTTAAATGAGTCTCATAAAGGAGATAATTATATTAAAAATGAATATGGGTATTCATTTTCAATATGTAGAGTTGATATGTTATCAAAAGCAAAATTCATAAAGGATATTTCAAAGTATTAATTATGTTGTGTAATACTGATATTTTAATCAATGTAACACCTATTTTTATACAAGCGTCCGCAGATTCTCTATCCCTTATCGAGTTTAGTTTGTTTTGATTGCTTTGCACTTATTGCACTATATTGACCAAACTATGTTATTGTCATCGAATAAAACATGATGTCAGGTTCACATAATGTGCTCATGGGGAACATTGAAGCTGTGGCTGGTTGATATGATGGCGGAACCTTGGGATTTGACATGATTCTTTATTTTTTTGGGGGGGGGGGTTTCACTTTGAGACAGGGGGGCTGAAACAATCATCCAGAAACGGTGCGCTCCCCCTGCAGGGCTAGGAAGTTATTTCCTTTTTCGTAATCAAATAACAACGCACTCCGGGGCTGATGACAATTGGCCGTGTTGTGGACTCAATCAGAGCAGATCAAGGCACACCATGTATGTGCTGCGCTCCGAGGGGCAGCCAGTGTCTCGGGGAGGATTCGAATCAATGGAGTTTCAATCAATGAGCATTATCCGAGGCTGCCCCCCTTCGCAATTACACCATAACGGGGGCGTTCGCATTGACACCCCGGCAAGTGATGATTTGGTTATTTATTAAAAACAAAATTGGAGCTTGGATTTGAAATAACAAAGGGCATTTTTAGCATTGTGACAATATCAGGGGTAAGAAACTCGAATGGGCAGCTGCTAGATTGGGTTTGTTTTCACATTTCTGCTTCTATCCTCTTTGTATTGGTTTATATCTAATTTCCTTGTTTTTTCAAGCTGATGGTTCTTCAATCTTTTATGTACTTGTTTGGATTAGTTTTTCTTTTTGATAACTTGCTCCGAGCTTGACCCACTTAAAATCCAATATGCAAAGTAGGTCTATAAAAAAATGCAGAGGACGCACCCGGCCACCATTTTCAGTGTGCAGCGTGCGTCACCATTTAGGAATTCGATGTTCCTTAACTGGCAGGGATCTCTCTGGAGAGGAGGCCCGAATCTGAATCTCTCCCCCGATTGTTCATTCAGAGGCAATGATTGTCATAATCATTATTGATTTGCGCGCATTTACAATAACTGTCAGCAATGATCCGCTGTATGCAAGACCCCCCCCCTTTTTCTCTCAACTGCAATAATGTAGAAAATGGAAACTTCTGCGGGAGTCTCTCTTCAGAGAAGCCCGGGCTGAGAACAGAAGGCACCATTTGGGAGATGAGGCGCTCTGGAACCGAGTGTGCCTGTGGATGTGTCATACATGTAGCAGGCGATGTGAATCATAGCCCAGAAGTGTGTGTGTGTGTGTGTGGTCTCCCGGCATCGGTGGCCTGTGGGACCGCGCAGTGTTGACAGTTTCTGACATGGATTTGATTTTTTCCCCCCTTAAATTCTTCTCGTGCCCACACGACAACAAGGAACCACCAGTAGAGGTGCGACAACGCGGGGAAGCTCTCGAAATTTAACAAACAAAAATAAAACGTTTCCCTGGCGGTAATCTGTTGTTTATTTATCCTCCTCGAATGTTGGATTCTTTTCAGGATGATTTGGCTGAATTCACAGAACTCCAGAGGGAAAAGGAAAAAACTGCTTGAGCACAATTACATAATCACTGAATCATGCAGATCCAAATGGGATTGTTATCACTGTATGAGCATGTGTGTGTGTGTGTGTGTGCTGCACCATCCCTCCCACCCAAACTCCCATTATTGACCTTTATTACAGTTATGACCCAGCACCCTGTCCCTCAGTGATGGGTGCGTGAAGCATCCCACGTGGATATTTGGTGTGTGTGTGTGCAGACAGCAAGCGACTCCTGCCACTTGAAATGATGCTTTTAATCAGCCGATGGGTTCTGAATGTCCAAAAAGAAAGTGGAGCATTAAAGACGGGCATATTTTTTTTAATGGCCTCCTGGTTTTGTTACATGATGAACAGCTTCTCTCCGACTGTGCAGCTCTCTGTCAGCGCACATACTCCGCAGGGGGGAAAACATTGAGACGTCTGCAGCGGTGGAACATCTGCATTCAGGAAAGGAGGAAAGTGGAGGAGGTGAAATAACTCACAGCGTCTTGCCTCATGCTGCACTAGAGGCCTCCCTGATTTATGGCCAGACCCGTTGTTGCAGAATCTGACGCGCGCGCGCGGGGGGGATGACGCAACACGAGGCGTGATGTTGTTGCAGATGTTGCCGTTACCGTCTCGCGCTCTGCTCTCCGTGAGGCGAGGGGATTTTTTGATAGTCTTGTTTTTTCTTTTTTCTTTTGGAGGCTCTGCGCTCGGGGAAAAAAAAAGGCGCAACACGTAATCCGGCTTCGTTTGGCTTAAACAAAAAAGGGTCGGGAGACATTGATGGGACGCCTCTTCGGTCTCAATGTTCTCACTCACTCGCCGCCGTTTGAGAGTTAATCAATGTGGAATGGCGGAGCGCATGAGGCAGCGTGAAGTGTTGGCTCAACACTCGGGCTATTTTCAGCACGCCGGGGTTTTACTTGGAGGCAATTCTCTTTTCACCGAAGACTGAGAATACCAGGCTAATTAAACTTTTTTTTTTCAATTTAGCAGAATAAGGTCAGATAGTGCTGGTGGAATGTTGTGTTTACGGTTATTGAAATCATCTCGATGCGGCACAGGAACGGGGACGGATGAAGCTGTGAAGACGCCCTGGGTCAGAAAATAAGGTGCAGGACCCGATTTAACGCCCGTATCTCCCTGTACCTGTTGCATTTAAGTGCTGGAAGAATATCTTGAGAATTTGATTGGAGATATATATTTATTTTGTCGTAGGTACAATCCGTTAATTTTAAGATTTTGAGTTTACCTGTGCAAGATAGGGGGTTGCAAGATTAGGCCCTCATCCCTTGTTATAGTTTATTTATTCTGTGGTTGGATGGTTCGAGTTAACAAAAAAACTGTTATTAAACTTTCAAAAGCAAATAGCAAGACTGAGGATATTTACACTGAGATGCATGTACACAAGCAGGTGCAGTAGATTGACTTCTAA